>NC_031770.1:2374180-2601034 GCF_001522545.3 Parus major
ACTTAAAACTTCCAAATGTCACTATGCCAAAGCCCATTAAAAATTAAGCATCAACCTGCAAAAGCCCGTTCTGTGCTGAAAACAACAACATAATTCTTGCAAGCGAGTGTGACTTCATAAAATCCACTAATATTTAAAAGTGATAACCTGAAAATGTCAAAGTTACCTGTAATGCAGTTTTAATTACCCAACCTAGAATGTAATAAAGCTATGGAATACCACATCTGCTCCCAGTTTGGAGCTGGCTGGCCCAGGCAGAACCATGGAACACAAAGTTAAAGTCTCACCCATGTATGTGGATTAGCCCCTTTCATCCCACTTCCCACAGACTGCTGGGATAAACAGAAATAAGAACAGAGCTTTTAAGGAAAAGTTGGGTCACACCAATTAATACACAGAAGCAGCAAACAGAAAATGAAGTTTAAAAGCTCTGTTAACCATCATTGCTTAAATAATTGCTTAAATTTACAACTTTGCACTGAATTTTCTGTTTCTGAAATGGTAACATATAAATGATCTACAAATATAAATTATATAAAAAATATAATTTTTCCCAAGTACATTGCTTCATGTATGTAAATACAACCAATTAATTACAACATGTTTCAAAGTTAATTAACAACAAAATATTTTGATATAGGCAATGCTTATTGTCAGCATTTATTAACACTGATGCTGTGCAATTTTGTTGCAAGGTTAAGATGAAACCAGTACGAATTAACCAGTGCAAATTAATTAATAACATTGATATTAGAAAAAAATAATAACTCATTTTCATATCCATTATTGCTTTTATCAAAATTAACTTTGTTACATCACACTTAGAAATTGCTATCATAAAAGTCTCTTTCTTACCTGGCATTTTTCAATTGCAAATCCACTGGTAGCAGTATCCTGATGTGGAAGTCTCTACCCTTGAAAAGAAGTATTTAGTTAATAGGAAGGTTAGAAAAGAAAAATATTAGACACTTGTGGGAATGATTCCCCATCAGATCAGCTACTAAGGAAAAAAGTCTGTCTTTTTTGTCTTTCAGGAATATTATTCAGAATCTCTTTCCTTAGGGATAAAAAGCAGCCCGAGTGACAGGTACAAATAATGTTGATTTTAATTCTGAAGTTGAAATACTCTTGACCTTTAATTCACAATATTCAGTAAAAACTCTTCAGTACATCACATTTCATAAAGCAAACATAACACCTTTCAGGAGAAAAATAAACATTATCCAAATCTGGACAAGACCAAAACACATAATTTAATCCAAGTCATGGTGCTGTACAAGAAAGTTTATCTTCAACTCGAGTAAAAGTCAGAACAGACGCTTATCTAAGAAGTAACTACACTAAAAAGAACCTTGGGCACTGATCCACAACACATCTCATCAGTTTTACGAACTGTAAACAAAAACAGTCCCAAGTACATAAATTTAATTTTTTTTTCTTGTTAGTGCAACCTACATGCAGCAGCTTCTAAATCCCCCCTACTTGTATTTGCAGTCCTTATTGAGGCCCTCCTCCTACTTTCTTATGGGATGATCAAAATAAAACTGAAATAAAGAAAGTTGGTGAAGCCCCAAAGCATAGGGGACAGATAACTTATTTTAAAACTTTTATTCCAGACCCTATCCCAGCTCAGCACACCTTGAAGCTGAGTACTGGGTTCCCAGCACAAGCAAGGCATGGACACGCTGGAGTTGATCCAGGGAGGAGCTCTGAAGGTGACCAAGAGCTCAAAGCATCTCTCATGCCAGGGAAGCCTGAGGGAGCTTGGACTGTTTAGCCTGGAGAAAAGGGGGATCGGGGAAGGCACAGCCAGACCTGAGTGACACAAACTGACAGGCTAAGGTGACAGAAATACAGGAAATATCATCTGAATGGAATGAAAAAAACCCTCATTTATAGATTAGGGGGGATCAGAGACTGGAACAGGCCATCTAAGAGGTTGCACACTCTCAGTGCTTGGAGATGTTCACAGCCCGACTACAAATGGCCTAAAGCAACCTGCTTAAGGCAGAGGACTTCCAGAGGTTCCTTTCAGCCACAATGTCAGCTACGTTTTTGACAATGCTAGTGGACACAGCCCATGTCTTTTGCCATCTACTTAGAGGAATAAAGCCCCACGCTATTTCTAAATTAAAATACACGCGTTCAGAGCTCTGTGTGCGTGATATTTTAAGGAGCCACAGCGGTACAGTGCCAGCGATGGCAAAGCTGGGTTGGGAGCATCCTCCTCACCCTGCCTCAGGCGCTGTTCTGCCCCCCGCCCTGCGCTCTCTGCATCCCGAGGGACGATGCACCGCCTCAGCTGAACCCTCACAAGTAAATAAAAGGAAAACATCCGCCATCAGTCATTTATGTCAACTTTTACCACAGGCCATGAACACGGGCACATTCAGCCTTGCCCCAAAACCACTTTCATCAGCACAGCTAACCCAGCCCAGAAGGCAGCAGGAAGCCATTCCCTGGGCAAACCCGCGGGACGGCCGCGGGACCCCTCAGGGCAGGGAAACGGCATTCCCCAACTCACATTCCCGGTGGCTCAGCCAGGAACTCCGGCAAGGTGGGAAACGCTTCCCTCTCAGAGCCGGCAGGGCGGGGGGCGCTTCCCCCTCCCCAGACCCGGCAGGGCGGGAAGTAACCCCCCCCTCCGCCTCGGAGTAAGGTCCGCCGGCCAAGCGGCACCCGGGCTGCGGTACCTGGGCAGTGACAAAGCCCTCGTAGGCGGTGCCGCGGCGGTCCTGCGGCAGCAGCAGCGGGCAGTGCCGGAGCAGAGCCCGCGCTCCCGCCATGTTCCCGCCCGGCGCCGCCGCCGCCGCCGTTCGAAAGCGAGGCCCCGCCCCCGCCGGCGGGCGGCGCACGCGCCCGAGGGGAAGGGCGGGGCGGGCTCGTGAGGGGCGGCGCGCGACGCTGAGGTGGGCGTGCACCTGAGGGGACAAGTGCGTCACTGAGGGGAGGAGCGCACCTGAGAGGAGAGAAGCCGAGGAGAGCACACCTGAGGAGGGAGTACACCTGAGAGGAGGGAGTACACCTGAGAGGAGGGTGTACACCTGAGAGGAGGGTTGTGTCGCTTAGAGGAGCACATCCTGGGGGGGGGGGGGGAAGCGTACCTGAGGGGTGAGGTGCGTGTCACTGAGGGCAGCACACCCGAGGAAAAGAGCACACCTGGGGGACCACACCTGAGGGGAGGGATGTGTCGCTGAAGGGAGCACACCTGAGGAGGGGAACACACCTGAGGAGGGGAACACACCTGAGGGGAGGAACTCCCTCGAGGGGTGAGGTATGTGCCACTGAGGGGCGAACGTCTGAGGGGAGATGCGCACCGCGCTGAGGGATGCGCACCCTCAGGGGAGGCCCGCGCGTCCCGAAGGCGGGAAACTCTGAGGGAGAGCCCCCGCGGCTTCCAGGGCTCCTGTGGGGCAGCTTCCATAGAATCCCGAGGAGCAGCTTCCAGAATCCCGAGGAGCAGCCCTGTCTTCTCTCACAGCAAGGAGGGGCTCCCGTTACTTTGAGGAGCGTCTTTTCCAGAGCGCTGAAGGAGCACGGCTTCCCTAGAGCAGAGCCGGAGTTTCCAAGCTATTTAGCACATCCTGAGGGGAGTGGGTTAAGTTAAAGACTAGCTGTTATGTACGGATAAATATTAAGTAAGGCTCATAGTAGTCATCTGATTGTGTCATGGAGATTTTCGGGCCACCCGGGGCAAGGGGTTACTTGATTTATCCATTCTTTTCTAGGAGTCAATGTTTTGTACCATAACACTTTGAGGGTTGTAATAGTTCCTCTGCCCGCTCACTCAGGTGTTGGGATAAAAACCTTCCTTTCTTTTCTGGGAGAGTTGCTGCCAGGACCTGGCAGCCAAAGTATGTGGGAAAGCCTAAGGAGAGAAACTTAAAACTTCGGAGTTTTTTGCGTATGTTTTGGAAGGCATTAAAACTTTGCATGTCACCAAGACTGAGCAACATGCAAAACAAAGTTTCTGCCCAAGTAGGCATGCTTAAGAAAGAAAACACTGTTTTTTCCCCCAATTTGATATATTTGAGCAAGGAAACACAGTTTTTTGAAGAGATATGTGACTTACTGCAGTCACATAAGAGGTGTGTGGCACAAACAACTGTACCTGTGGGACAGGAGGTGGGTTGAAAGAGAAATGAAGAAAACCACACAAATATTCACACCTGCAACTAAATCCTGTTCCCTTAGCCTGGGAGACCCATTCAGGGATTGCATCGAAGTAGAGGAGTCAAAAGCAGTGAAATCCTTTGCAGCTTTATGTTGCTGTAGAGGCTATTGGAAATATAATATAAAATGCACTAGGAGGCAATAGATAGGTGAAAGAGTCCCAGGATTTGACATGTAAACTCATCATAGTAAGGTTTTCAGGAATATGTGATACTAAATATGTATTCTCACCACTGTTTATATACCTTTTTTATATACCTTGGAAGTATCGTGATTTCCACACGTCACAGAAACTATCAGTGTATCTGAGAAAGAAAGAAAGAATCAGTTCCGTGCAATAATGTTGCTTTACTCACCAGTTTGTGCTCCAGAGAACCTTGGACAATGCAAGTTTGTTACCAATACAAGAAACATTTGCTAAACATATGCACGATCAAGTTCAGCCCTTTTGTAGTTTGCTCCCCTGAAGCTGTTCCTGTGCCTTTCACTACCCAGCGTGGCACACCATGAGCAGTTCATCCAATGTTTCATAGCAATTTGTATCCCTCGTGTTATCTATTAATTTAATTTTGACCAAAACATTTCTCCTCTTGAGCTGTTTTTGCTCAGTATGCATTGCACTAGAAATTACCTTATTTAATTGTGAAGTAGCTCTGTACTTTACCAGGTCCACTGATTATTTCTTAATTGCATCAAGTGCAAAATTGAAGGCAGGGGTTTTTTTCTTCTTTTTTTGGCCATGATTATCTGAGCCTCTGGCATTAAAAAAATGTCAAGTCCCTTTAGCCAAGTGCATTAATAGAGTAGTGCATCTAAATAAAAATACCATAAGATCAGAAGCATGAAATATTCTACTACTGGGGTCCAGAAAACATTAATCATTATCTTACACTGCATATACTGCACACTTTTAAACTTTATAAAAAAAATGCAATTACTTGAAGCATCATGTTACTTTCATCTGGCACACAGACCATCAATTTTAAAACATAAAAATTGAAAAACAAGATCAGTGAGAAGCTGGACAGTTCTGCTCTTCACAGGAAAAGAGCACTGATCTGATCTTTCAGCCACAGGCCACATATACCAATTTAATTACAATTATTGTTTGCCAGAAGAATCATAATGGAGTACATTATTAATTACTTGTCCATTCAAATATCATATTCAGCTAGTTAAGCTATCTATAAAACCGTGACTCCAGTGGCAAAAAAAGGAATGCACAGAGCAAACACTTGAAAGCACCAATTTGTGGGCTAAATTTTGTTAGTTATCCCACAACAGTCAGAAAGAAAATGCATTCAGCAGTCAGAATGCACATAGAACCACATTGAAATAATGTGGATGTTTTAAGAACTGATTTTTTTATTATTATTATTTAAGGATGTTATGAAAGGCAAGAAAATAACAGTGCATTGTTCTCCAGCATTAGTGTCTCCAACAAAAAACAATCCATTTAAACCCATGCAAAATGGCTAATACTGTTATTGCTGTCCTTTTTCATAACTCAGTGTTATTTTATTCGTCTCACCCCTAAGAAATGACCTTTTCTGTGCACATCCCCACCTTTTCCCACAAATCCCCTGAGTGACAGAATCTCATCCTAATCCCATTTCCATTTAGATGTTACGGGAAAGCATTGTAGACCTTGGAGGCAATAAGTAATCATAATGGAAAGATAATAATATGTTTATGAAATCTGGATTTTAGAATAGCAAATTGAAAAATTACAATAGTATTTCAAGCCACTGAAGGTCAATGTTACTAAGAGCAAAAAGCCATCGATCAAGTGTTCTCAAACTTTTCTAGTTTAGACTATTTTTTGATACAAAGCATCTCTATTTCAGAGAGCAGCACCTCTCTCCTGAGGTGATGCCTCATCTACCTAGCAGTCACACAATCTGGTGTTTTAAACAGTATTTAGTATGTTTTCCTGCAAAGAACTATTTTTCTAGTGCAGCTTTATTTTTTAAGCAGGCCTAAAAAAAACCCAAACAGCTAACAACTTCCCAGGCCTCTCCAAAGTCCACTATAGACCCCAGTTGAAAAATTCCAGCCCTTATTAATTCTTAAAGGTAAAACAATATGTAAGAACTCATAACTAAATATACCAAAATACTACTTTGAATATTGTGTATTGTAGGTTTCTTAAAATAAGGTATATTTGCTTCCTTGTACCTAAAAGCTACAGAGTTGTATTTACAGAAGACCACTGAAACTTAACTGAGGTCCTAGACAAAAGAAGAAAAAATAACACTCCAGCCTTATCCTCAACTAGTTAAGGAGCTTTCCTCTCTTGAGTTTCAATTTTCCACTGTTTTGAATGCTCCTGGCATTCCTGGCCCTGCAGCCTCTTCTCCCTTCTGCCTGCTCTGGTTCCCAATCAATGTCCTTGTACAATGGGCCGGTTTGGTCATGACCAAAAAGCTAATGTGTTTTTATAAAATTCTTTTTACATGGCCTGGTTTGCTGAAGCCGTGGCAGAAGCACTAGAGATGACATGAAGAGAGTATCAGCACATCCACAAGCCAAACCACCCTTTTTGGAAGCAAGATGTTAGATCAGACAGTGGAAGAGAGCACAGGTGAGAACCACCAGGCTTCCCCTTCTATCACCATCCTCACAGGCCACAACCTCTTACTGGCACAGTTTCGACAGACACCACTTCCTTTGCTTATGCCTGGAGTGATAGGACAAGGGAGAATGGCTTCAGAGTGAGACACAGGAGGATTGGATTAGGTGTTAGGAAGAATTTATTCCCTGTGAGGGTGGCGAGGCCCAGGTACAGGTTGCCCAGAGAAGCTGTGGCTGCCCCACCCCTGGAATTGTTCAAGGCCAGGTTGAGCAAGGCTTGGAACAAGCTGAGATAGTGGAAGGTGTGCCTACTCATGACAGGTTTTGGAACTAGATGCTATTTAAGGTCCCTTCCAACCCAAACCATTCTGTGATCCTATTTGCATAGAGCTGTCTTACACTCTACTTTTATTCCTGGCTATTTTAAAACATTTTTCATCATTAGCAGCTCACGAGCTCAGAGATTCTGGACACCTCCCTCATAGCACCTCAGTACAATGCAGTACAGCTGTTCACAGAAGTGTCTAAGCAGCAAACCCCTCTGTTCTGACGATTTTGAATGCAGTTATTCTTCTGTATTTAAAGATCTTTAATATCATATCCAAACCAAGAGCAGTGATTGATCTATTAACAGTATAAACTGATTAAGTAAGCATTGGCTATTTTAAAAATGTCTTGGGACTAGAGGGCTCTCAAAGCTCGTGTTCATCTTTGTATATATAGGCAAAGTCTTGGCACTCTTTTTGGCAGATGACCCAGCAAAATGACTGATGTATGAACATTAATGCATTCACATAAATTAACTCTGCACATAAAAAACACAGAGCCTTTAAGCCCAATTACATCTTCCCCAATTGTACAAATACTCCCTTTGCAGTCAGTGGCAGCTCAGGAAGATGAGGCCAATCCATATGTTATATTGATTCTAAAGGCACAAGAGTATGCAGTTAATCCCTTTCAAACCTTGCAGAGCACAGGCTCTTGGAGATCTTCCAGGCAGCCAGATGAAAGTTGCCTTTCAGAACCAGGGGCTGTGTGTTGTTAGAGATTCCAAAACATGCTGGGCCAAAATCTGGACTTGCTTTTACCAGTGTAAAATGGGACTGTTCCAGGAGATATCTGTATATGTGCACTGATGTATTTTATCTTGCAAAAAAGTGTGTAATACTAACATGCTTCCCTCTTAATGTCCAAGAAAAGCAAAGATCAACAAATGAAAATGTTTTCTTCCAGCTACAAGTTTTATGACATCTAAAACATGTCAGATGGTTTATGATAGTTTTTAGGGTCTTTTGTGCTGCTAATAAATTTTACCTATTTGAAGATGATTCAGATACCAGAGTAAGGACTGATGTGCAAATCTTCCCAGGTAGGTCAAAAAAGGTAGGTAGAAAATTACAAACCCACACATGAATCTCCTGTAGAGATATGGCTTGAAGCATCCAGAAGAGTCATTACAGATGAGAAACACCTTTCTGTAAAGCTAAAGGTGGAACACCTTTAGATGCATCCACACTGCATTTCTGTCCATCAGCAGCTGCCAAATCTGAGTATTTTGAACTTCTGGTGTTTCACCTGGGTGTTGGCACTGCCCGTTTGTGGGATTTTCTGACTACAATACACAAAATACAATCCCATCTTTCCAGCATAGCTCAGAATCCAGGCTAACACCCAGAATTCAGTGCAGAATCCTCAGATTTTACAGTGTAGCCAGATCATACAAGTAACACTGAAGTTGAAATGAGCTAGTTTACAAAATGAATGTATCTGTATGGTGTTGAAGTACACTGTTATGGCTAAGTTACAACCCTAGTACTCATTTTAAGTCAATGAGGTCTAGCAAAATAAAATTAAATTCCTATGATACAAAATAAGGGAAGTCATTAAGACAGAATTCTATCACCAAGCAGCAGTTTCAAGGTTTCTTCAGCACACTTTTGAAAACTTGCATAATAAAAACTAATTTTGAAGCAAAACTAAATATGTTCTTTTATAAATGTCACAGCGTAATAAGCATGCAAACCAAAAAGGACCTAAGAAGTCACAGAAAAAACCCAGCCATTTTCCACAAATAGCAGTTGATAAATTGGAGCAAATCCATTATTTGGTCTTGGAAACAAAGGAAATAAAATTTTAAATTTAGACAGAACAATAAGTATTATGTGATCAGTGGCTTAAAATTTCATTGTAGATGTACCTTGTGAAGAAAGCTGCTGTTTGTCTAGATCAGTTTGTGAGCCAGAAGATGCAACTCCAGGGATTTTTCACTAAGCAAAAAGTTTACATTATAGCACTTTATTCCATTTAACTTTATAACAGTTTTAAGCAAATGCCTAAGAGGAGCACAGACCATAAGAGTAGAGAATACTGTGCAGAAATTAGAAATAAAAGAGGAAAATGCATAATGTATGATGTAAAAAGAAACAGATAACGAAAATTAAAAGGATTTTACTAGAGGAAAACAATTTCATTTTATTGTAAAGCTCTAAATGAATAAAATAAAGTCTTTGAATGTGAAGATGATTAAAAAGACAAAATCATTAGCTAAAGATATTTACAAGTTTAGACTTTCATTTTGATTGTAATTTTAATTAGCTGGACACTAGGGGGGATGAAAATGAAAGCCTACATCATCTACTTACTCTTTAAATTGCATTCCACCTTAATTTTCTGCTCTTCAGTTCTTAATTTTCTCTATTTTTGTTCTAACTAATCCGGTTATCAGAATAAAGTGATTTTCTCTCAGCCAGGTTTAACATTCAGTTTCTGAGTCTGTGAACCAAAAGTTCATCCCACTGCTTCAATTTTTATTCTTTCAATAGCAGTAACTCTCCAGGAAACTTTTGCAGTCTTTTGTCTGTGCAGCAGGGTGCTTTATGTACACACGACAGTTATGCAGCTAATAACAAAGGATTCTATTTTAAAAATAATTATGTTCCATTTACACAGTTTCCCATGAAATTTACTCATAAAATGCAGGATGCACCAAAAGATTAAATGCCATTTTCCTGTTCATTAAAATAATTTTTCTAAATGTAACCCAGTTACTTGCCTTTTTGTCTTGAAGGGACCACATGCCCAAGCAGCAGTCAGAGACAGTTTATTCTTAAATAAAAGAACTAATTCCCTTTGGGCTGTCTCTGTAGTCTACACAGTTAAATCCCAGATTTCTGCCCATGTCTCAGGCCATGGACAGATAGACAGACAGACACCCCTTTCATGAAAAGCCTGATTGTGGAAAGGGTGTTAAGGTGACATCAACACATTGGGGATTTCATCTGCACTGACCATGGAAGGTGTTCTGTAAAAGGGAGCAAAAGCTGGTTTTCAGCCCTTAACCTTGCCAGGTTAGCTGGTTTGGGCTAAAAGTATCTACCCTACAACTGATATGTTCTCTTAAAGGTCAGCAGGAGAGCTCGTATTAACTCAGTACATCCTTGTTCCTTTCTGAAAAATTTCTTTTAGGAGAAATTCAGTCCTAAAAGAAGTCTTATATACCATTCTTATACTAGCTGGATAAAACTCAGCAAGGATAGTTTGATCTTGACAAGATAATTTTCTCTTTGTTTCAAGCAAGTGGTTCACAGGCCTTGCCATGTCTTCTTCTAAAGAACAGTGAGGATTCACTCAGGGCCTCTTTGTAAGAGTTTCCACTGAGAGAATAAACAATCTTCAGCAAAGCCTACAAATAGCTCTCTCTACCTGGGAGTTCTTCTCATGTTAGTGCCATTTTAGTTCAGATCAGCATTGTGCTTTTGAAGTGAATCTTTGATTGTCCTGATGTTCTGTGCTTTGATTCACATCATGATGTGGTATTGAACCACATGAACCAAATTCCTTTTGGATTAAACTCAAGTGGAAAATGCTGAAATGCATCTAATTCACTCCATCTGCAAATGTCCAGTCAGTCTTAAACCCAGCTACAGCTTTTTTTAAATTTTTTTTTTAACTTAAAAAAATTAAAAAAAAAAAAAAAAGTGCCATAGATACCACACCCTCATCACACATTTATTTTAAATTCACATTCTTCCTGCTCTGCTACTGCAGATGGAAGTTTAAGGATAATCTACTTCAAATTCAGCACTTTTCTATTTGCAGTTTTACTTCTCTCTCTTTTATGGAAGTTGATGTTCATCATCTAGTCACTCTCTCCCAACTAATCCTAATAGGTTCAGAACTCTGTCAAGATACAGTTGTCTGTTCTCTGGGCAGAACAGCCAATTGCAAATGTTTTATTTAAAACCAAAGGTCCAATTACAGGACCAATTTATGATCTCAGTCGAGCCAATATAAATCTGATCTAGTTCATTGACTTTAACCTGACTGCAGTAACTTTATTCCAGATTTGCTCATGTGTAATGAAATTGAGTTCAGACAATGGCTCTGATTATTACTTTTTAAAGAATTAACTAGTAATATAAGTTGCAATACAGAGTCCTTCCACCTTAGGAACAGGGCTTCATAATTATCACTTGTGGGTCAAAAGCATACATCCAGTACAACACTGCTTCAAGGACCAAAGTGCTTTAAAGATTTTGCATAAGAAAATACGAGATGGGCATGGCAAGACATGAGGATTTCAGCAGCACCATATGAAAATAAGGACAACATTGTGATTTTTTTTTTCCTCCTGTTCATTCTCTTATAGAAACATAGTAGTTTTCTAGTGCATCATTAAATATTTGGTAGAAATCTGCATGCAGTTTGTGTTTCTTTAAAGAGAGAGGAAAAAAAATACTCTCATTTTTTGGTGACTCTGCACCATGTGGTTAAAAAACCCAGGTAGGCACATATGGCTTCCATAATGCACAGTACTGCATAGTCATTTTCCAAATCAGAACTCAAAGTACGTCTTCAAGTTTTAGGTGTAGACTCCCCCTCAGATATTTAGCACTTATTTTCTCTGTTTTCTTGTTATTTAACTTCCTGGAATTTCCTTTAACAATCACAGACAACTTAAAGATTTTTATTCAGTTCAGGGTTTTGATTTTAGAGCTTTTTTGTTTGGTTAGTTTTTTTAAACTTTATGCAGTGGAGAAGTTTCAATTTCCCTATTTCCTAGGGGAAAAAAAAAAGCAAAAAACTTTAAAGACAAGACAAACTGTGTCAAAGGAAGAATACGGCAGTGATACTCTTTGGGGCTTTCCTAGTCAGTCTAGTACCCTGGTTTCTGTGACAGCTACTTGTGAATTGAGAATAAAGGAATAAATATTCCCCTTTTTCGACTTACTAGCTTAGACTAAGAGGGAACAGAGACAGAAACTGCTGACTGCAAGAACTGTGGATAAAGCACATAGGGACTGAATACAGGGTCAAACCAGGATTCAGCTGCTTATACTCAAATGACACTACATGCCATACACTAGATATATAATATTAAATATATATTACAAATACACATGTTGGAGCTAAAAGTGAAATTCTTGACACTTGCAAAATTGTCCTACCTGATAATCAGAACATGCCATAACTTGGCATAACTATCAATTTCTGAGCTTATGCTGGCCCTGGGCCTAAGGCTGTCTTTGAGTGCTTGAAATTAGTTTCAGGTGCAGTAATCACAGAAAGAAAACATGTGCAGGGACATAACTTTTTAAAGAAACAACAAAACTGAAACAGGTTTAGAGAATTATCCATCAAATTACATTTTTAAGAGTGGCTATTAAAATGTTGATGAAAGAATATAAGATGATGAGTCAGGGACACTAAAAGACCAAACACATGGTTCTACAAGATATTACACTGAGCAGTAAGAATTTCACTTTATAACCCAATGTGATTAAACAGCATACTGCTGAAAATGCAGATGTTATACTACTACAGTAAAAAAAAAATAAAGAAAAGTTTTTTAAAGATTTTTCTAATTAAATCATGAAAGATCACAAAGAAAATAGGGAGGAACTTTGCTAAGACTGCAGTCATATAGAAGGACTAGGATTTAGGGCTGGTCTTTGAAGTTTTCTTTTTCAAACTACATGGCTGTGAAGCTATTGAAAGCTTGAAAGATTTTTCTGGTGAAACCCTGCAATGTTAGAGTTATGTTTTACTACTCAATAATATGTGTGAGCTGTTTGTAAGGAAGGATTATTTTAAAGGAAAATCTGTTTTCATATTGACCTTGGATTCATATTTTTAAGGCAGCTAAAGCAAAGACAACATTCCCAGCAGTGAAAATTCCTGCAAGGAATGTAACATTCAAATCTCAGTTAACATATTTTAATATGGCAGTGATAGTGATAGAGAGAAAAAAGCACAATAATTCACTGATTTTTTCAAAACAGAAGTGTTAATATACAATAATTTGTATAATATATAGTCCTTTCAGCAAGAACAGCAGGATTTGTCAAAACAGCATTTGTATATGGGATATTTTTATTTTAACGTAATCCTGATTTCTTAGGCATCATACAAGAGACTTTCTAAAGTAAAAGAAGTTGGAGCATTCTGTAACATTTTTTAGGGTTACAAGCACATGTCAGTAAATATTCAAATAGTCCATATTTGAACATGGTTAAGATGGCAAACCATGCTTAATGTTAAAACATTCCAGTACCTGCAGAATTGTGTCTTCTGTATTCCGAAGGTTTTCCTTCTGCCATTCAACCTATTGCCATTATGTATTGTTTGAAGGAAGTGCTGAACCATAAGAAGTCATGGATGAATATGTTCAAGTATTCCATGCACACACTTAGATCTATTTGTACAGGGTCAAGTCTAGCTTTCTGTCACTATTTTCTTCTGTATAACCAAATTCCTTCAGGCTGAACAAAAAGTGCATTTCTGTTGAGTCTAATCTTCTTTCCCCTACAGAAATTCCACATTCTGATTTGGGAGCTGAACTTCCTCACTACCCAGCAGGTGAGTAGTAATTACTTGATTCCATGCTGTCCATACCCTTCAAAGTCTGCAACAAGATACTCTAAAGATCGGATGTGGATAGAATTGTGAAAAATGTTAATTTTTGCAAACCTCTTCTGAAAAGAGCTGAAGGAATAAATTCCTTATAGAGTTAGACTTGCCAGGCTTCTTGGCTGATAGCCCAAACTGAAAGCTCTCTTGTGTTTGGGAGTCTAAATGTGATCCCTTCACCTCCTGTTCTGGGGAACCACTGTAGGTTGTTCTCTTTATTCCAGTCTTTCTTATCTCTGAAGCTCTTGTAAGTTTGTTTGTTGTTTCTGTACAGTGACCATACTATTAACCCAGGCAGAAGTATCTAAATTAACTCCAAATGATTGAGCCATCTGGAGAAGTTCAGTTTATATTTAACTCCAAGAGTTAATTGGGTTTTACATGGCAGAGCTGCTTTAGAAAGCTCTTTGGGACCTATAGCAATGTGATGTAGATTTAATGCACCCCTACGCATTAAAGCCTCCATCAGACTCATTACCTGTGGTTTGTACATCCATTTTGGTAGATAAATTTGTTTAATCATATGCATTTGCAGTGGGCTGTTATAGCTAAGTGTGCTTCCTTTTCCACTGCTTGTAACTTCAGCCAGTGGCATCTCCTCCAGGAAAGAACACTTTGGCTTCATCCCCATAACATTTTAATTGCTCACTAAATGAATCATGTTTAGTATCTGAACATTGGGTGGCTGTTAGTTTCTCTGTATATATTTACCACCGTGGCATTTCACACAGTTTGCAAAACTATTGCTTCTTCTAATATCATAAACTATTTCTGAATTCCTTACTTATGATCCTTTAGAAATTGCAAGTGTAATGCAGTCTTTCCCCATATCTTTTCATTCTGAAATATTTTTTAAAATGTTTAGTCTTGAATTTTGTCTTAATTGAGGGAAACTTATTTTTTTTTCACTGACTTGCATTTCAGTTACTTTCCAACGATTCCTATTTCATTTTAGAAATGCTTTTATTATCAGTGTAAATATTCACTGCTTTTGTTACACCCAAATTACTTGATACGTAATAATATTGTAAAATTTACAGCAAGACATTCACCCTCCAAACAGTTACATGGAACTCAAAATGTAGCAGATTTAAAAGAAATATTTTATGAGAAGATTTGTTTTATACTTATCTAGACTGTATTCATTTAAAATTTTGCTGTAAAAATGTTTTTATAATTATTTTAAGAGAAAAATATCGACAACTATTCTTAAAAACTTTCTCTAGTTTTTTATATAGAAGGAATGATATTTTTATAGAAAAATAGACAAATCATAAAAGGATATTGTCTTTCTCACAATACTTCTAAGGCTCAATTAAAAAACAAAGCCTGAATGAAATGGTTTTAGGCCTGCCTTCTGAATGTTTCATGCATAGGATTTTCCCATCTCAAACATTCTGCATTGTCACATGTATGTTTAAAATATCCCTTCGTGGTCTTTCCATGCTACTACTTTAAAAAGGAAATATTACTACTCCAATAAATTTGAGGGGAAAGATAAATGTTTATTTGACTTTTTTTTTCCCTAACTGCCCAGCAATTTCTGGCTGCAGTGAAATATGGGATGGATTTGAAATCCTCTGGTTTTATGGCATGCAACAGTGTACATGATTTCTCTTTCTTTTCTCTTACTCTTTTACTGTTTCTCTCCCAGGAAAATCTGGGAGTGCTTCAACTGCTCCCAGGGTTGCAAGATTCCTTCCAGCATGAGGAACAAAGCTAAGTTCATATTCTCTACTTTTGTCATGATCCCATTTACTTATGATACTTTATGATTAAGACAAGAGGGTTTTCAATTAGGAAAAGTTCTCCCCAAAACCAATTTTCTGCTCCCATTCAAAAGCAGAGATCAAGGCCATGACATTCTATGCTCCTCTCACATCTCAGCATGTTCTGGCTCACATGGATCCTCAACAAAATTCTGGAGCTGATACACCTAAAGAAGGCATTTCTTCCCTGTTTTTGAGACAACCGAAAACAGAAACTCCAGCCATTTAAATGGAAATTAAATAGAAAAATTAAATGTGCTCAACATACATCATCCTAAAACACCTGATATTTTAAATCTATGGCAAATTTCAAGAACATTTTTACTGTCCTCCCTACATTACCTCACTTGGATCACTTGTCTTTCAAAAGACTAGTAAACCTTAATTTGCTTTAGCAGCTTTGAATGGATTTTTATTGTTTCTTACCACAGCCTTTCAACTCTAGTAATTTGAAAACTAAATATGAACTGCAAAACTCAATCAATCTTGTAGTATTCTTTTAATATCAATTTCTGTATAATTAGCCCCCAAACTGTGTTCAATTACTGACAATTATTCTCATGCACTTTGAGGGACAACAGTAATTTCACAGTTAACAGCATTTAAAAGGAAGGTGATTCAAACACTGTATAAAAAAGTCCCTCTCTCAAGAGCTACAGAGCATTGTTGCAGACTTTGTGAGATAAAAAGGATTCCAGTGGTACAATATCAGAACTCAGATTTTACAACCCCACACGTGTGTGTGTGATTCTGTCTGGCAGGTAGTTTGTGTCAGTATTCTTTAAATGCTAGCTAAGCTTATTTTAACTTTGGCTGTGTCCTTTTAAAACAAATAAAATTATGGAAAAATCCATAGAAATTGATGTACCAGATTAGGACTAATGATTCAAGTGATGTAATCGGGATTTCTTACATCCATATTTTTTTTCTTGGGTTGTCTTATAGATATTTGAAGCATCTCTCTTATAACTGTTACACAGTGCCTTCCTTCACATTATAAAAATCATGTTTTATGACCTTCAGACCATTTTGTGTCCCTATCCTATAAGAATACAGGTGGGAGGGATTGGTGATGTCATGATGGTTCTATGGTAATCATGTACAGCTCCTCCATGTTCCAGTGAGGTCACTGGAACTATCAGTCACTTTGTAGGGACAAATTATTTTTGTTATATCCATTTTGTTGCTGGGCTCTGATGGATCTCATGACAGCTGGAAATTCTATTTATTTATGTGCATATTTAAAAGGCTATCAATAGAGCCCAGAGCATCGACTAGGTACTCATAATACAGAGTAGTAAATATCCAAATAAAGAAATAAATCAAATGACACCTTCCTCAAATGAGAGTTACAAAATGGACCTAACATATATTGATAGGGAGCAGTCTTCAGAAGATCTTCTAAATTATCTTGTAAGTCCTATGAAGATTAAGCAGAGGAGACAAGGAAACAGAAGAGTTATTGTCAAAACAGCACACAGACACTTAACAACAAAAATAACAACCTTCTGTTGGTAAATGACAGCCAATCTTGGCTCTAGTGTATATCTCAATGATCCAAAGGAAAGTTATGTGATAAACAAAATTGTGTGCACTGTAATTTCTGAACACACTGAATAGCTGAAGAATAAAGACCAGTAACTAAATTCATGCAAAGGATAAGTAAAATGTTTTTATGCTTTAAAAGTAAATTTTGGGTAGAATCCTGCAAACACCAAGAAGTGTGTTGGTTTGTTGTTAAGATTTCATTCTTTATAGAAGGCTCTAATTTCAAGTGAAATGCTGATTCAAACCTTTAGATTCATGATTTTAACGTGAATCAAAACCAGCCTACAGTACTAAAGTACTTGCAGGTTTTTGCAGTATTTTTTGTTGGGTTGGTTCAATTTTTTTTTCCAGAAAGCTGAGCAATAACTTCCTTCACCTTTATGGCATAGCAATGCCATCATAAGTCACCAGGAAAAGGTCAAAATTTTATACAACCTTAAGAGTCAACAACAGATCATGCCAGTGACTACTTGAGTAAACATGAGGGACAAGATGAGAATGTAACAATAAAAAAAATCTCCATATCATGCTCAGACAGCAGCACTGGAATAAAACCAAGAACAACTTGGGAGAAAAAGGTGACCAAAATGCAATGGAGTCCCTGAAGGACACAAGTAAATGATAACTCATATGCTGAGTAGGACCTGTCTTTGGGGACAAAGGGGAACTGTGCATGTGTGAGCCCAGCTGGGAAAGGTGTGTTAAAATGTAGAATAATCCAAAGCCCAGTAAAGGCTATAAATTTTTTTTCTACCAACTTGGGAGGCTTTGGGTGATGATCCCACAGGTGACAGGAACAGCCTCAGAAGCTTTTGTGGACTAAGGAAAGGTAAGTTCTCTCCAGAATTCCACCACATGTACAGGGACAGGACAAGGAAAGGTAAGATTTCTATAGGATTCTAGCACTTGTACAGGTACAGGATTGAAAATCTAAATGCTGGTAATAACACAGAACAGTCCTCAGCTTCACAGCAGTAGTTATCCTCTCTAAAGTGAATAATGGCTGTGAGAATTAGGGGCAAAAATGATTTGTAAAAAACATTGCAATGTTTCTGGTAAGATCTTGTACAGTGTATCAAGTAAAGAATAAGCATTTTAAAATTGGGTTTCACTAATCTAGCTAATTGCAATGATGTTTTTAGCATTTTAAATCTAAATAATTATGTGAATACTGTAATTTGAAACATATTTAAAATATTTAATGCATTTGCACGAGAGAACACTAAGGATATTTTGTCATATACCGGGTCACGTAGCCTCAACAGACATTTTAAAACTGAAAAAGTGAAACAGCAAATGATACAATTTAGGTTTCCAAAATTGAGCAAAAGACAAAAGGTCTGGTTAAAACAATGAGGCACAGGATCTCATAGGGAAGACTGAATTGTATTGTAAGTTCACCTGCTTTTGTTTACCTATTGCAGTGATCCTGGTATGTACCAAACAATATGTACAGCAATATCCAGGCACAATATAGTGAGTTAATAATGGAGCTTCAGTCTTAACTGTGAATTCCCTTGCATTACTTGGTATATTGCTGATACAGATAGGGTTTTGTGGCTTAATTCGTGGCAGCACATAGGGTGTCAGCTGGAAATCCATTTTGTCGTTGTAGAACAATATACAGAATATAATAAACCCATTCCCACCTTCCCATTCTTTCCTTACAGTAGGAAGCCAACATTTAGAAACCCATAGCAAACAAACACCTGCTAAGCATAAATCACGAGCACAAACACAGCGCTGGACAAGTTCAGAGAGATACGATGGGAGAAAAATCCATGGAAAATCTTTATAGTCATTAGGAAAATCTAACATTTGTTTCACAAACTGACAGGTGGCTACTGAATCAACTTCAGAACAACCATAAAGAGAGAACTGGTTATTATGCCAGTAAAACTTAAACAGCAGAGCTTTTTAATAAGCCGCACTCTGTTAGGAGTACACTGAGGGAGCCCAAGCAGGAAAAAAGCAATAATCACATCTAGCAATAACAAGAGGATCAACTAATATCCATCATAATTTCTCCCTGTTTTGCTTCTCCCTATTAGTATGACATATAGTAGAAGTAGAAGCAGCCTAACAAGATACTGAGCTAAACAGGTGCAGAAACTAAAGTGTCTTCCATTTAGAGAGTCAGCATTTTTCTTTGAAAAAACCTCTGTGCACTGTGCAGGTTGGAGTCTGGGTTGCCCATTGCTTATACCCATTGTGTGATGCGTGCACTATTTTATCTCTTCCTGCAGAGTTTGGTTGTGACATACATAACACATGTGCCCATAAAGTTACCCAGAAAGGCACTGAAAAGGTTCAATATATGTCATGGCAAGCATATTTCTTTGTTAATTCCATAAAGACAGTCTGGAGAAGCCAAGTCTCCTACAATTTTTGTGTCCGCAGTGGGGAGAAACCAGCACATTGCATGCTATCATTATCACAGAATTATGGTGCACTATGTAATACTTTTACTCTTGCCAGAGAATGATAGTGGAAATGGCATTGCCCCATTACTAATGCTTAATGTATGACCAATCAGAAGCTGAAAATCATATGACCAGTGGCAGCTTATGCCATCCCATCAGTTCGTAAATTGGATGCAGTTTGTCAGATGGACACAATATCCCTCCACTGTAGGTGGTCTCTGTTTCATTAGGTTTCAGATTGATGGTAGTGAACAATAATCCAAAAGTGTGCAATAGGTACATCAACCTCATTTTTCATTAACAGTGCTTCCCAGACATATTGGGAGCAGGTACAAAACATAGATTTTGTTTGGCTTACTTTGATCCGTGCAGAGACTATTGGGTATCTGACTTCACTGTTGGAGGCTTATGGTTTCGGTTAGCAGAACCTGGTACAGCAACTGGATGAGGTGTTTTTGATATAATCTATTCATTTAGGTGTGATGCAGAAATAGTGGGTGGCAAAGCTGCTAATTTTATTTTTTTTTTTTTTTTTATGAATTAATGAGCAACCAACAATTTATTTACATACAAGGCACTGCAGTTACTAGGGGACCTTTCTAAATTATGGGGTAGATACAAGAGTGGTAGTGCTTTTTTTTTTCCCTCTTTATTTCCCAAGAGATTAACAGAAATATTGGTGCATTTTTGCATCTTCTAAAAGAAATTAAAAGACTGAAAGTCTTTGCCAGGGTTACTGAAATGACAAACAAACCAACTACTGCTGTATCTTACACAGTTTTGACTTATAGGGATATGTTTTACTTCACAGTGAAATAAAGTAGAATGCAGTGTTGTTCAAATAGTGAGTAATTGAAAAGCCCTTTTTAAAGCAGAGGCTTTGAATCCCTGAAAATGATATAATATTTATAAAGCTGGCAGAAAACTGATATTAGACTCTGCAGCAGATGAGTAAGAACTGCTATCATCAGGACTGATCGGATACCACACGCTTTCACTATCTTCAATACAGTTTTCTTCCTAATTTGTGTATTAACAGAGTGCATGTACATTATTAGCAAGTTAAACATACATATTTTAAAAATAAAATCAAAGCTCTAAGTAATATATTATACGGGAAAAATAATGTTTCAATGTTTAGATGAATGGATTTTATATGCAGAAGCACATATGCTGTTAATCATGTAACATCAAGCTATACATGCAGTCAAGATAGGCAATATGGTTTACTCTTTGGATGCATTTGTTATCTCAGTGTATGAGAAGTTTCCATCTACAATATTTCATTGTCTCTTTCTAAGAAATGTACCTCTAGGCCCTGAAGATTTAAAGAATCCTCCTCATTTGCACAGCACGAACACGAGTTCTGTTATGTGTGGGGCTGGGGCGGGGAATTCTGTGTGTGCATGTATTTGGCATGAATTTCTATGGAATATATGGACGCAGGCTCTCACATCATGCCACTTTTCCAACAGCATCTCTTATCATTGTTTAAGAATATCTTTTCACTTTCATGCTTTTCTCTAGTTATTTAACATAACTGGGCAACTTTTCTTCTGAAGTTCTAAAACATGTGTCCATTGCCCTGGTTTTCCAGCCTTGAGCAAATCTCTTTAATAGATCACTTTCAAGATGATGACACATTGATATTCGGCTTTAATTAGTGTCATGAAAGAGAAAAAGCCCTTCAAATGTCAATGGCTTGCAAAAGTTGTTGGAGCATCTTCTTAAAGCAAATCTGAAGGCCTGGCCCTCAATATTTTTTTTCTTTCTTTCACATGATCCTATTACAGGAGTTTTTTTGTAAACTGGTGTTATAAACGATTATTTTTAGTTAAGAGAAGCACCAGGAAAGATTAAAAAATGGATATAAAGACATTCTGGTTCTTGATCTTCTTTCTTCTCATCTCAACCTTTAGAAAGTCTTGCTGGAAGAACACAAGGAACAGCGGGAAGGTTTCTAACAGATCTTTGAGACCTCCTTGCAGTCAGATCCCAGGGGAGCTAGAACAGTATACCTCTGTGGTTCAAAAACTCTTTGGGCCAGAAAAAGGGGCCTTTATCTGCTGACATTTCAAACATATTCAATCAAATATTGATCTAGAAAATCAGCCACTTTTTCTCTAGCAAAGAAATTAAATTAGTGCTACCTACTGAAGATCTACAAATGGTTCTCCTGAAGATAATGATAGTACCCTAGGCTGTTCCTAGGATCAAAAGTTTTTATGGACACCAAACTGATTTAATATTTTCTGTAATGCATGGAGAAAAAAGGGTGAAAGATCTGCTTGCCAATAGTAATGTGCTGGAGATTATCTCATGTGGCGAGTCCTTGCATCAAGGAGCCAGGCAGGTTTTTCAAATCCATCTCATCTTTGGAATAAAAGAAACACAATGTAGCCCATTTCACCTTAAACAAAGATTTTCATCACGAGAAATATCTGACACCTCTTAAAGTTGGTGCTGGTAGCACATGCTCCTCTAAGTCATAAACATTTCCTGTCTCTGTTGTGTTCTATTTCAAGATGTCCCTTCTGTTGCTTTGGAAGAAGTGAGAAGTCTCTTCTTCATACTCTAAACACTAACAGACCACAAAACATGTCTAACGTGCAACAATGGGAGAAAGATTCCTTAAAATATATTTCAAGTCCCATTGTTGAAACATTCTCATCACTTGTATTATGAAAAAAGGTAGGCTGTACAAAAGAGCACAAGGGTTTAATGATTTAATTAGTACTTCATTCTATGAATTTTACTGGAAAAAATAATGAGGCATTAGTTCTTATTAAAGCTTTTCTCACATTCTCACCCACAAAATCATGTCTTGGGGATTTAACTACACTGAGACAAAGAACTGAATTGTTACAGGTCAAATCAGTTAAGGGTGGATTTATCACTTCTCTCACTTCTTCATGAAGTGCATCCAGTTGATGATGTTTTGAAATTCTGACAGTTTACATTTATCACTGGATATATAAAACTGGATTAAATCTATGCACAAAGAAGAGGCACTTGGTAATGTTTTATAAATGTATCAAAACATCTTAGAGTTTCAAAAGACTGTCTTTAAATGGAATTAGTTCAGTGGTTTGGAAAGTTAAAGCTTCACCAAAGATTCGTCCAGTCCCATCTGTTGTTTGGTTTGTCTGATTTTGGATTCTGTTTGACTTGTTAATTAATTCCTGCATTTAAACTGTCTATTAAATATTTTTTTAAAAAAAGATAATTAATTCCAGTAATTCCATATGCATTACACAGAATTGTTCAGGTTGGAAGGGACCTCTTGAATCATCTAGTACAACCCCCTGGCTCCAGCGGAATTAGCAGAATTAGCAGGAGCTGCTTGCCCAGGACTGCTCTCAGTTCCCAGAGAACTCTACTTCTAAATTAACCTGATCTGGTAAATAAAAGTTGTCTTTCTGGGTTTCCATGTAAATCAGGGCATCCTTATACCCATTTATCTATTAGAACTCATTGAATATGTCATAAAAGTATGGATAAAGGCAGACTGTCTATTAATTTAAGTTTAACCTTTCAATCCTTCTGGAAACTTGAATCTATTAAGTAGTCAGAAAGCTGGAAACAAAGCCAGAAATTTCATGTCCAACAAACTTCCTGTATCAGTCAAAAAAAGATTTCACTTCATTTTTGTCTTGGATCAATCCAAGTAGGAGTTATAAAAAAGAGGAAGGAATGAATTCTCAGTTTTCACCATAGTAGAATTTGACATCAAGTCTGTGATATTCTGCAGCAAGAGGGACATAGTTTAATATATTTTTTTAATGAACTGGAAAAAGGGATGAGCATTGAGGTGATAAAATTTGCAGGTGACACAAAATTATTCAGGTTAATCAAATCTGGAGAGGTTAATAAGAAACTTCAGAAGAAAATAAACAAGTTAGGTGAATGATCAATCTGATGGCAGATTAAGTTCCATGTTGATATATACAAATTAATGTAATTTACAAGGTTGGAGTTTTTAAAATCTATTTTTACACCTTAGTGAGTTCTAAATTAATTGTATCAAAGGAAAAGGACCAAGAGAGCATTGTCAAGAGTACATTAAACTCCTCCACTTGGCATGCAGCTATAGTAGAAAATTTTGGTACAGGAAGGAAGAATAACATGAAAAACCCCTTGATGTCATTAGATTGGTTTTCCTCTGCATTTCAAACACCATGTGCAATCCTGGCCACCAGCTGCAAACAGAAGGTTTGCAGAAATAGAAGCAGCTCAGTTCTCTCTGGCAAGAATGCAAAGGATAAGGAGGAAAGACTGGAACAACTGGCATCACCAGCTTCACAAAAGGGCCCCATGGTAGATATGATAAAAAGCCATGGAATAATACCTTGATAAGGATAGTTAGGATCTTGTCATATGATAAGAACACTCAGGGAAACTTAAAGCAGAATACACACTCCTCAAACAATGTGGAGCTTGTTGCTGTGGGATGTTAATTTGGCAAAAGTAAAAAAGGGGATTGGACATTTCCATGAACTCAGAGGTCTTAAACTCTGGAGATAATTTTTCCAGTTTGCTTTTTTGCTTTGCAAAGACAATTCTGCAGGAATTGTTTTTACCTAGTACATTGAGACTCTTTAATCATAATTTTCCTCAAAGTATTTCCTCAGGATGATAATTCCTGATTAAGGAATTAATGATTAAGAACATCTGTAGTAAGATAGAGAAGCCTAAACTGAGAGTGAGTGATAGAGAGGAGAAGAACTGTTAGGTAAATACAGCCTAAATGCAGGTAATGGACTTTTAGTATGGGTCAGCTGTGCTTTAATTGCGAGCTAAATGTAACTGAATTCATAGCCTGCAAGCAGTGACACAGATGGCTAAAGAGCTGTCCTTGAGGTAATTCAGCAGCACACCAGCCCTTCTGAAGCATGTTCAAAGCATTTCTTTAAGGAGAGTTTTCACTGGGCTGTTTAAAGGTTTATTGCTATTGAAATGGAATCCAGAGAAGCAATTAAGAGCCAGCAGTGCTGCACTGTTACCAGAGAAGAAGCCCTATACAGAAGCCACTATACAGAGTGCTGAACATGATGTTTAATAAATAGAAATTCCAAGGGATTTTCACAGGTTACTGGAGTGGTGACATATGTTATCAACTTGCTCACCATAGACTGGGATATGATTTTACACTGTCGTGTCACATCGGCCCATGATAACCAGAAGTCATTTATTTCCTAACAAAATAGTAACTGGATATGACAACGTGTGTTGCCTCATGGTGAGGTTGTGGTAGTATTTACTGATAATGTGAAGTATAACTTGTGTCATCCATTATATTTTTCTGTAGAAATCCAGAGCATTTCTAATGTAAAAATAACATCT
Organism: Parus major; assembly: GCF_001522545.3. Lineage (NCBI taxonomy): Eukaryota > Metazoa > Chordata > Aves > Passeriformes > Paridae > Parus > Parus major. Next base: position 2,398,920 of record NC_031770.1, read on the forward strand.
TAGCTTTTTTTGGTGTCTTTTCTTTTTGCTTGGTACTATAATAAGAACTTCCATCACTTGCATATAGCTTACACTAAAAATTATATAGCAGTTCTCAAATTAAGAAGTACTGTGTCTTCAAAGCACAATAAGTAATTAGACCACTCTGTTTTTATAAAATACCTTGCTGTTTAGCTCCATTTTTTGCAGAAGTAGGGTATTTGTCTGTCTGTCTGTGTTTCTGCCTATTTGGTCTCTTCTGCTTTTATTTTTCTAGGTAAGATATACCAGTTATATTTTAATGCTGCAGAAACTAAAATAAGCCATCCATTAAACTGAATGCATAGTTCCCATTCTGCTTTTATTTTCCTGAGAAAACATAAATAATTAAACTTGACTTCAAATAAAAAGATGAAGTTAGCCTTCCTACTGTACCACAAACATTTTTCCTTTATGGTTTGTCTAGAATGATGATAATCCTGTACTCTTGCTAGAAATTATCACATAAGAGTTCTCTTCATTTTAGTCCTTTTGCAAGGTGGATGCAGTGGATGTCTACACCACAATTTAAAAGGCTTTTCATCAGGCTTCATTCTTGATTTCTACTGTAAATTCCACAAGCTACAGTAGTTTAATGCAGAAGCGTAGATGTCCATAAAAAGCTGGAGGGAATGGTGTAAGTTATAATGCTGTTATAAAACTGTCTGTAATATTAACACACACTGTATATTAAATACACAAAACTGTTACAATAACTTGAAGGTTGAGACAAACTCATGAAAACAAATAAATTCTTTAGGACAGTAGGCAAAAGGTTGTTCTTTGCAAAAAGAATTAAATGGAGTTGTACATTAGTCCAAATTAAACCCCCCAAATAAAAAGCTTTTTCCGCTGCTCATGAAGTCTATGCACAAAAATCCATCCACAAAATAGATTTTCCAGGGAGGTCACTCCCCTCCATGCAAATTTAGGTACCTGATGTGTACTGGGGACAAGGCAATCTCCCCATATATGAGCAGAGTGAAAGGACCCTTCACTCAGCATCTCAGAGCACCTGATTCAGGTACTCTCTGACACTGTAGAGGAGCCTGTCGTTCCACATGGACTTTATAGGAAGCACTGGGACACTGAACTCCTCATTGGGACAGTGTTCTCAGTTATTGTCAAGTATCAGGAGGATGAATATTTCCCTGGTGCCTGCCACATTTAAACCATTGGCCCTCTCAGTCTGGCAAATCGTGTGAAAACAGAACTTTGAAAACTGCATGTAAAAATGGAGTAAGACACAAATTCATGCTCATACTCTGCTCATAGTTACATTATTGTAAATCCAGAATAACTCCTTAGTTTACAAAAGAATTATCCTATGTCATGTGAGGTGGGAGTAGGATCTTCTGTGCCCATAAGTAAGAACTTCTCTGAATGGAGCAGCTCAAGACAAATAGACTGGTTATCCCATAAACTAGATGGAGTTTTCAGCCTTTGCAATGTTTTAATTTCTTAAATTAAATATAATAATTAAATAATTAAATTAAATGTAATAATATAATTTAAGCAGAAACAACCTTGTTTCTGTGTTTGAGTGTTTGTTAGGTACCACGAAGAACCAAAGAAGGGAAGAAATCCAGTTGGTTCTGTCTTGGTTAGTTTTTTATAGATTACACCACTGTAAGGAATGTAAGCACTTCTCTCCTCGGCTCTCCAGTTCTGGTCAGTACCATCAGGGAAAATGAGCTGATTTGCTGTGCTGAGCTGGTTGATAATGTTAGAGCAGATTCCAATGCAGCACTAAAGGATGTGCAAAATCTCCCTGTTTTAACATTGATTTCTCAGGCACACACTACAGGTCTTTAATGTGCAGCACTAAGACAGACTTAGTTCAGGGTAGGACAGAGCACTCAAACTTAATTTACTGAATTATGAATTTTTTTCTCCTCAATTTATAGCATTACCAGCTGAGTGTAAGACTATTTTACATGGTAGGGTCTCTCATTTTTGGCCTAGCATAGTGCCTGGCTTTTAAAATGCCTCCTAAAACCACTCCACATTCATCTTTTCATGGGTTTTTTGTCTCTTGAAACACGAATAGAGGGAAAGTACAGATGTGCTTAGGCAGAATTGCATTGAATTAAAGGTGGCTGCCATTTTAAGTAGTCCCAAGGTCATGAATAGCAAAATATGAAAATTTCATCTCTTTACTCTTGGTCGAAACCCTAATATGTTCCATGACCCTACACTAGATTCAACATATAAAATGAGAGCAGTGCAATAAATCTCTCTGTAACAAGTATTACACATTATGAGAAGGAAAACTTAGATCAAGCTTCTCCTTTGAAGTTTTAATGGACACTCCAATTTGATGACAGCAAATCACCTATGCTTGTAATAAGTTTGCAAAGCCTGGAGCAGCTCCAGTCATCTCGGGCTGTAGGTCTGGATGACAATTAACTCAGGCAACTGCAAGATTCAAAGGGCTTATTCAAATAGTCCAGCTCTGGCCTTACCAGGCATGGCAGGCAAACTTTTAAATACTTTTCTACCTATGAAAGACTATTTCCAGCTTGAGCTGTTCATAAGGATTTTGTCCTGTAATAAAACTGCAAATCTTCCAGTCTGAAAAGGATGAATCAGTTTGTGCTACTTTGTTCCACCGTTGTGCAAGCCAGAAGAAGGGGAAGGGGGAAGAAGGAAAAAAGAGAGAGAACACAGCAGGGGAAAGGGAAAGGAAAGCTGGACCTTGGAGCTGTGTGTTTCTCACTGCTCTATGTAAATACATCAGGTCCTAGCTGGGAAATCCACCATACTGGATGTCTTCTTCTGTGGAGAAAATTCTGTATGAAATGAGGGGGTTTTGTTTAAAACAAAACTTAAACGTGAGTTTGCTATTATGACCCAAATCTTTCAAAGATTTATGCAAACATTTACCTCCCTGCATTGCAACTCTCCTGATTTTGGTGGAACTGCCAACCACATGTGCAAGCAGTAATTTGTTTAAGTCTGTCTGATAATGAGCATCTAAAGGCTCTGAACTGAAATCGTTCTCTCTTTGCATAGGAAGGATGAAACCAAAGTAATTCTGTTTGTCTGTGTGTTGTAACCACTGTGTTACGTACCCTGTAGACACGAGTCTCTAGTGATTAAAAGTGCTTTAAAAGGCAGGGAAAGTCATTCAACATCTGTAAGATTAAAAGAGGAGAAGGCAGCACTGTACATTTTCAAAAATCAATTATGTAATAAGGATGTAGTTTACCACCAGAAAACATGAGACAATCATTTTAGCAAGGCTGTTCTTCCTGTTAAAACATGGGAATCTGCTCCTGTCCAGGCATAGATCTCCTTCTCTTATCCTGTGAGTCAGGACAACTTTGATTTCCACGATGAGCCTTCTTCCTGGGTGAATGTGATGCCACATTATCTTGGCTTGTATTTTTCATTCCCAGTTTAACAGTTATAAGCACCTTTCAACATCAAATAAGAGCAGCAGGGTAATCCAGATAAAAGAAAATTCTTCAACCCTAAGAGTCTGACTCAGATTTATATACCTGTTTCAAATTTCTGTTCCTCATTCCAAGACTTGCAACATTTCACAAGTACCATATAATGTGCTACTTGATTGGCCTTTCCAAGGATACAATGTGCTGCAACACATTGTACAGAAGTTTTATAGGTAGGCATCCCCACCACTTCTGGTATTCATAGAAAAAATATATCATGGGCTTCTCTTTCTGTGCTCTACAATCTTGACGTTTCTTAATATAAGGTTGTCTTCCAAGATGTCAAACTGGTTTTGAATTATTTTATGGTGTTCTCAGTTAAAACACTGTCATGTAAATCAATCACATCCTCAGTTCTCTGTCAGGGAACTGCAATCTTGAAGTACAGCCTTCAAATGGAATCAGTACTGCTACTAGATTTCATTGTAGGAGAGCAACCATCAGTCTGGGATTTGTTACTGTCCCAGTTAAAACCTTTGCCAATAAATTACTGCCACCTGTATGAACATTGCAAGTGAGGTTTCACTTGTTTAACCTTGATCCCAGCTTTGCCACTTATCACTCTTAACCAAGCAAATATCACTATTACTGTCCTGAGCAGTTCTCAACCCCTCTGTGGTGTCTTGTAGCTTTTTCTCCCAGCTGAGCTGCTTTCCTAGCAGATTACAGAGCTGCGCCGTATCCAAGCTGACTCTGGACTAAGAGGAAAGTGGTTTAAAGCACCATTACTGGTTTTTTTCTTAATGCTACAAAGTTTCTTTAAGGGTTTTATAGAGACCCATGCTTTATAAATTATTTCCTATGTCCCAAAGCTTTAAGGTTTACAACTGGTAGTTAGACCATAATTTTTTAAACACCTTTTGGAACATCATCCATATGTGTTCCAACACATTAAAATGTACCTACAATAACTTCATTTTGAAGCAATTTCTATTAATCTTGTAACATTAGTCAAATATTTATAGATGCACCTTCAAGTGTCACCACTTTATTCTCAGGAGTCAGTAACTGGTGATAAATTACTGGTGAACAATAATGGTACATTAGAGTAATCCATAATTTTTGAGACTTCAAAGCTTCAATGCAGTTGTTTCTCCTTCCACAGGCAATATATATGTAATTTTGCTACTTTTCCCCCTTTTAGATTCATAATGTATTTCCTGTTGTCTCTTTCAATGCCCTCAAATCCTGAGGGGGGCAATCTTGTAATTACATGCATTAACTCTATTATATTGTGAACTTGTATGATTCTGCACCCACAGAATGAGGAGCTGCTGTGTTCTTAAATGCCAGCTACTCTTTAACTGTAAAGGCACCTACTATTTTATTGGAACTATTCTTGCTTTATTACTGTAAACAACTTTGATCATAATGATGCCATTTGAAAGAGCTGATCAAGCTGAGAAAAATGACACCACAGTCATAAAGTCACACTAAATTTTGCTATTAACATTTTATAGTGCATATAAGGAAGGCGTTCCAAGTTGCAACTACAGACAAAAGAGAAAATTAATTTTACATAGAAATGTAGATTTAAGCATTAGCAATATACCGGTACAATCATTTGCACCATATTCTTAAGCACAACAGATGACCCTCTCTGTAGACAAGAAAGCCTGCTGGGTGTCACATCTTAGATGAATCTGTGCTTGCTCTGTGGCAAACATGAGAATATATTACAGCCCTTATCTCTGCAACAAAGATAGGATGATTGAATTAGGAGGAAAATACAGAAAATCATATAGAACAATTTGAAAAGTTATCAGAAAGAAAACTCAGTTCACAGGAGAGCTCTTGATAGAAAAGAAAGCCTTAGCTGAAGTCTGAAACACTTTTTCCAGCAAAACTGATCACCTGATCCCTAGCATAAGTTTGCATCCTGAGATATATGCAAACAATGGAGTTTGGAGACAACTGCTGACGTACTATTCTTTGGTGACAATAGAAAACTAAAATAGAATTTGGGAAATTTTGTTAAAAGTAGTTTAGTTTGGGCTATAAGGTGCAACATATGTTGTGAATTCACCAAGGAACTGCAGGTGACAAATCCAAACAGTGAAGGAACTGTGATGTAATACAGAGCAAATTGTAACAGGGTGAAAATAAATGGCAGTTTGTAGAAAAGATTTAAACAGAAAACTGTTTAAATGTCAGTTAATGAAGTTTGATGTGCAGGGCTGGAAGCTGCCTTTCATTAGGGTAATTTTCTTTTCTCCAAACATATCCTCAAGCAGCAGTAAGTGGGAAGTCTTTGGATTAGGGTATCTTGGTGTTGCTTCACTACAATAAATGGCTGGGGAAAAGCAATGTCACAGGAGCATTCCTTATTCTTTGTGGTTTCCAGATGCAGGAACAGCCTTTTTAATTTTCAATTGCCCAAAGCTATGACAGTGATTGCAGTTTCATGCAATGGGAGCTCTTGTTGGCCTTGTCTCACTGCAGCAGTCTCAACTGGAGCAAGGGGGGAAAATACCCAGCAGTAGGAAAGTGAAGTAGAGGAGATCCAGTTCCAGCAATTCTTGGATCTCTCTTTGAAGGCCAAAAGTGCTGTAAAGGAAAAAGGGTGAATGTCCAAAGATCAGCAATTTCAAAGAAGTCCAGGTTCACAAAGCAGCTTGAATGAACACCATGAACCAGAGACATAACCATGGAAGTGCAATAAAATCACCTCACTTCAACCTCTGACATGGCCTACTTGCCTTGGTTCCTAAATACTATAAATTTATTTTATATACTTATTTATATAAACTATGAGCTTTCAAGTCAAAGGGCTACCTAGGTCTGTGTCCTTTTCTAGGTGCACTGCCTTCACTTGGCCAAGCCCAAGATTCAGCAGGAAATCAATGCATTTAACATTTAAGAATATCAGAATTTAGGAGTATCATTTTATGAATATTTTATTTTCTCCAATAATGTAGAAAGCTCCACTGTAGAAGTAAAATGTAGAAGATCCACTGTTTTAAGAATACATGTTTATTTTAATGTTAAGGCCTGGTAAAGGGAAAAGAGACTTGGTAAACTATTAAGCTTCCTAAGTTATGAAATCTCTCAACACCAGCTGTTGAAACTCTCTGATTAAGTGAGTAAGTCTGAAGAGAGTGTCTACCAGTGCTATACATCAAAAACAGCTTATGTAAAAGAGTGCAAAATATCTTTGCTAGAAGCAGGACTGCTGTCCACTAATATTGATCTGGCAGCACTGATCCTCTGCTATTTTTTAACTTTATCTTTTTTTAATGTAATTTTCTAGAATTATGCAATTATCAGTAGTTTGGTGATTTGGTTGCTGTATTTTGGGACCTGTATTTTTCTACTGTTATATGTAAATGTTGGTATCCATGGCTTTGGGATCCAACCCTCCCCGATAACATAAGATTTCTTTGTGTACTTAAGCAAGTAAAATAGCTGACAAACAAAACTGTGAAGAATTTACTATTTATGTGGAGAAAGAATTCTATGTTTGAAGACTGATTAATGGCACACGAAAGAGAACAGAGATAAGAAGGAAAAGAAACAGCAATTTTTGAAATATCAGATATCTTACATAGAGAATAAGAAAAATAAAGCATGGGGGCTGAAAAAAGAATAAAATAAAGAACTGAAAAAAAAAAATATGAAGTCCTAAAGCAGGGAGCTTTGCACCATTCCTCTGACATCCAAGCTTGATAAATGGCAGCTTGGTTATTCCACATCTCAAATGTCCCCATTTTATATAAAAAGAAAGATATACATAAATGTGTAACCAACCTGAGTGTGTCTAAACCAAACCAAACCAAACCAAACCAAACCAAACCAAACCAAACCAAACCAAACCAAACCAAACCATAAGCAGATCTCTCTAAAGCCATGGTAAGAAATGTGCTGATGCATGTGGAGAGACTGTCTGATTTCTTACTGACACTTTTATTTCTGTAACAGGTTTTTGTTTATTCTTCAGGGCAGAAAGGCTGCATTTTTTCTTGCCTTAAGCTAAATTCTCTAAAACTGCTAGGCAGGAAATATAATATCCAATATCCTACTATTTCTCACTTCATTATACTAATATAGTTTCACATACAATGAGGCAGAAATAATGAAGAAAATATGCTGTAGCAATGAGTCTTTATGTGACTGCTTTTTTTAATAGAGTCTTACACAGTGCATTTTCAGGTCTTTATATGAGATTTTCTTTCTATCTCTATTCTAATATATTTAGTTGTACTTTTTAATGAAGAATCCAAAATCCAGCACTACAATGGCCCTGATCCTCAGCTGTCACAGGACAGCTCTCAGCCCTGCATGAGTCTTCCAAGAAAAATTTTTGCTAATGCCACAGAATCAGTAGCTTGGGCTGGTGTGCAACTGTGCATTAAAGAAGGGCCTGAACTTTTCTAAGGACTCATCTGAAGGATGAAGTTTTAAGAACACTGTCCTGAAACTACACTGTGGTGATCTTCACTTACTTTGCATCCTTGCTGTAAAGGTTGTTTCAATATCAGAATCATTTGTGCCCCACAACAGGCACAGACCTGAGGCTTTCACAGCATAAACCCATTTGAGGGCTGTATTGACTTCAGCAATTGAAACAAAGGCTGTTCAACAGTGTCACAAAGCTTTTTTCAAGGAAACAGATATAAAATATTTTCTTATTCTATATTGCCTGCATTTATCTGATACTTTTCTCCTGTGAATACCTGAAGCCCTCCAACAGTCCATGGCTTTTAGGAGTCAGGAATCCCAGCTGTAAATGGAAATCTAGGCTGAGAAAAGGCCCTGATTGGCATCCCTGGAGGCTGATGACCTCCATTTATCTGTAAGTGATAGAGCATAGGCAGGAACTCTGTTTGCTCACTTCTGCAGAGCTGCCAGCACTACCCAGAGGAGCCCATGTGGGGCTTCCAGCACTGTTCATTCCCCATGCCCAGTCCCCATACGTGTGTGAGACTTGAACAAGGATGCTAACCTGGATCACTCCAATGGTAATTCTTGCAGTGTGAACACTGGGGACACAGGAATTGGATCAAACCCAGAAAACTCACTTAATCTGGGCCACAGACACAGTTGTTGGATAGTAATTCCTCTTGGTCACTGCTACCTACAGCTGAATTCAACCCAAAGACTTAGAAAGTTCCTTGTAAAGTATTTGTTAACTCAGTCCAGCTGGTCTCCCTGGATATACTTTTCTAAAGCTATGCTTCCAACTCAGTTGTCATTATTCATGAGGCTTTCTGGAAGTGCTGATCCTTGCACTTATCTTCATCATTCATTTTCTCCATTATATTCCATCTGAAATTGCATCTGCTACTTGTAGATTGATAAACACTGGATATATCTCCTAAGGGCTCCTACAGTTTCAAAATCAGATTGGATGCTATTATTATTTAAGGCAAATGTATCATTAGAACACACATACAAATAGTGCAGACTAATACATTACATATGAGGAAAATATTTTTGCTGTATGGAAACCTTATTACAAATTTTCCAAACTCTAAGCAAGCTTACAAAACTTTAAACCGTTCTGATTGGTTTAAAACACAAAAGCTATTTGACCATTACAAGTACTCTTTCTGTCTGTTTTCCATAAACTGGATTTAAATATATTTACATCGTTCCTGTGTAGAACATAGTTTTATAATAGTGTGGTTTAAGGATGATTTTTGTGCAGCATAATGGAACAATTACATGTTTTTATGTTGTTTTTCTGTTGACTTTAAGAATTTACTCCCTCAGATTAATCTACCTTGCTTTAGTTTCTCCACTGTTGACTCCTTTCTCTATAAACAGTTTGTCTTTGGGGCATTTTTATCCTTTTGTTTTACTGTCAGGTCACAGTACCATAAAAACTTACAATGAATCCCAACAATTAAACAAGGCAGTTTAGATTGTATTTAGTGATTATTTGACCCTACTGGATTTTATCAGCACTACTCACAGGGAAATAGGTGTGTTGATGAGATTTCCAGGGGTTGGTGGGCAAGTCCCAAATGTAAGAAAGGGATATTCCAGAATGATGACACTGGCTCTGCATCATGTACATGCATGGTTTAAAGCAGAAATTCCATCTCCATCTGACACTCTCTTTGTCTCAGCGTTTTATGTAGTAAAATGGTACAGTAAAACCTGATAGTAAATAACAGTAATAGTAAAACTATATAGTAATAGTAAAATAGTAGATTGTAATAGTAGAAAAAAAAAAAAAAAGTGTTAGCAAAAAACTGCTAGATGGCAATAGTAAAATAGTAAAACTAGATAGTAATAGTAAAACTTGATCATAAGATGCAGTGAATGAATTAAAAACAGGGTAAATGGCAGAGAACAAACTATAAAGTGATAATAGATGCAGAAGTATCTCATTGGCATCTCATTTTTAATATATTACACAGTAGGAAAAATTGGCAGGTTTACTCGTCTCTGCTACAGGCAGAGCACCCCCAGGAAGTAATTTTGAGTATCTGACTGATTTTCCTGGATGGGTAAATTTAGGTTCCTTCCTTGGATAATCTAACCTGGATTGTTATAGGACTAGTGCAATAGAAGACTGGAATTCTGCTTCCTTGAGACATCGTTTCAGGGTGCATTTCGCACTTGTGGAGCAAGTGAAAAAAGGAGAAAAATCTGTCAAGTGAACTATCAAAAGGAACAAAATAAAAAACAAAATAGAGATAATAACACTTCAGTAGAATCACATGCTCTTTTGACTATCAGTGAATCTCACAAAAGGCTTTCCAGAACTTTGAAGGATAAAACGCTCTCACATGTTGGCGTCAGACAGCTCTGCGCAAGCCGGGCGTGATGCATTTCAAATGGAAAAGGTGTCCTCTCTCAGAGATGGAACTTGATCCTGGCCTGTGTCACAAATAAATACATAAGTAACTTCACAGTAATTTCCAGGCAGCAGGGAGGTCACAGAACAGAGGGGACAATCCCTTTTGGTGCAGAGATGGCTTTCCCAGACCCATGGCAAGCACACATGGCAATCTGGGAAATAGAAATTCCACACTGGATTGTATCAGCGGTCCAGTGCTCTGTCTCTACAGTGAGTGGCCAGCACCAGATGCTTCAGTGGAATTTGCAAGAAAACTCATAATGGACAATTATTGAATAATTTGCTCATAGGGGAAGTTTCTTCCTAATCCCAGACAGCTAATGATTGGTTTATGCCCTGAAGCATGAGGGTTCATACATCTCCACCCCCAACCATTTTTATCCTATCTAAGGTATCCCTGGGTGCTCTCATTATCCAAATAAGTGTATAATCCTTTTTGAATCCTACTAAGCTCTTGGGCATAATGATAGCTTGTTGCAGCGAGTTCAACAGGCTAATTATGCATTGTGTAAAAAAGTATTTCTTTTTATCAGTTTTAAATTTGTTTCTTTTCAATTTAATGGATGTCACTTTGTTCTTACATTATGGGGAAGAGTAAATAGGAGCATTCAATTGACCTTCTCCATACCATTAATTATTTTATATCTCTATCATGTCCCCACTTATTAATTCCCTCTTCCAACTGAACACTTCTCATCTTTTAAATCTCACTTAATATGGAGGTTGCTCCTTGTCTCTGTTCCTTTCTGCTGCCTAACTTTGGGCTTCTTCTATTTCCTCTACATATTTTAAGATGGCATGACTAGAAATAAATATTATATTTGGGGACAGTGTGCCAACAATGTGTATAATTGCAGAATTACAATATTATCATTGTTTTCCATCCCACTCTTTCTACATTCTCACATTTTGTTTGCTTTTTTAACCTCCACTGCTCATTGATCAGATGTTTAATTGAGCTGCCCGCAGTGACCCTCAGGTCCTTTTCCCAAGTTGTTACAGTTAATTTAGAAGGCAGCAATGTGCATGAGCAATTCAATCTGTTCCTTCCAATATGTGTATTTTCATATTTGTCAATGCTGAATTTGGCTGCCATTGTGCAGCTTATTAGGTCTCATTGAACATCTCTGCAGTGCTCTGTAGTGCTGAGTAACCTAAATAATTCTTTGCCATCCAGAAAGTTTTCCACCCTCCCAAATGCCTTTTTCCAAGTGACTGAATTTATTTGTCAGAATCAACCATAAGACAGTATTTCTGGTGTACTACATGTAGTCGGTGGCTGGAAATGTGACTATATTTGATTAGGTATCTGATAGGACATAGGGGTTAGAGTAACTAAAATTTCCAAACATAAAAGCTAAACCCTACCTGGAGTTATACATGAAATTAACTCTGATTGCCTAATGAGTCCCCATTTGGACACGTACCACAACCACAGTGAATTTCCACATAATGTGCAATTTGTTGTGCAGTCATAACTATCTAATAACATCTTATGCAAAGAGACAGAAGTTTGCTGAGAGCTGTGTGTGAGACTTTAAATAATACTTTGCATTTCAGTCTGCAAAAGCCAAAGTTGTAGACTGTCCCTTCCCAGTTTGTATTTTGCACTGGTCAATACATGGCCCCTCCCTGATGGTAGATCAAGGCAGCCACAGCCTTGGTCAGCAGGAGATTCTAGGTGTTTAACTCTTGTATTTCTCTTGTGCAACAGAGACAAGAAAAGTTTCTCTTTACATGCACTTTTTTTTTTAGTATTAATTAATCTTCATTAATAAGATCACATTTGAGTTTTAAGAGTGACCTGAACTTAAGGATTAACAAATTTAAAACAAAAAGAAGTTTCTGCAAGTAAACCAGAGACTTAAGTTCTCAATTCCAAACTTGTACTGACAGTTCAAGTGGAGCATTATCCAAAGGCAATTTTTATTTACCAAGAGTAAGAAATTTCTTTGGAGAACTAATTTTTTTTACACATGTACTGCTTTTCCAAAAGTAATTACAATGGTAAACTTTGCTTTTATTTGTGGCCTCTTGCAACCCACTCCCCAGCAGGTTTTTCTATTTTGCTGCATTTTCACATATCTCCAACTAATTTACATTTTCAGAGAGGCCACACAGGGCACAATAAAAACCTCAAACATTATGTTGATTTGAAGGGTCACTATGCCACTTTTTTGTTAGTCTCTCATTTTCATGAACACCACATTGATATAAAATCTTAGCAGGCCCATATACTTTTAATTGGGCTGATATGAGAGCTCAGGGAGACTGCGGGATGTAGCACATACCCTTACCCACTTTGGAATATTCTTGCTTCTTAGCATCTCTATTCCTTTAAAATTTAAAGCTCTTCTGTTCCCTCTGGCAGATAAAACCAGCCAAAATAACACAAAACAGAGGGAAAATCTGGGAAAAAAAATCTAGAAATATGGCTTGTCCATCCAGAACTTGTACTTTAGAGAATTTAAAGCAACAGACATGCAAAGCTGATTTAAAGAACAAAATGCTAATGATCAATTTAAATTATTCTAATTAATGAAAAGGCTCTTGATAACTAATATTGTTATAGGCACATTTTTTAAAAAAATCACAACAAGCTATAAAAACATCTATGTGGAATAAGAGACCTGAACTCCATTCCACTATTGTTTTCATTTAGCATGCCTACAAGGAAATTTATTTACTCACCATAATAGCACAGAACTTCAGGATATGCTTCCTGTTCTAATTTGCAATTTTCATGTGCACTAAAAATTAGTTTCCCTACTTCTTCCTAGTAAGTGATATGGATTGTTGCTGACAATTGCCAAGAAAGCAGTATATTAAAAACCTATCAATTACTAATTACTTCCAAATATTTTATTAACTGCATTATGATAATTGAACATTGGATATTTCTTTTTCTAATTGCAATACACCTGTTATTTTTCCCCACTTACAATTGAAAACTTAGCAAATTTCTTCAGCTGATATGAGATCTTTGATATCTGTATCTGCAGAAGTTTATTGTGAGTAAATATGGAGAATAAAGGGAATATTTAGCAGTTACAATTAACTGGCATGTGACAATAGCTTTGTGAATGGCACTGAAGAGGTAAATTCTACATTAAAATTTCCTTTCAGGTTTTTATATTAAGTGCACTCTCAAACCAGCATTAGGAATCTTCCAGTAACACAGTTGATCCTATTGAACAACCCAGAAATAGAATTCAAATAACTCAGTCCTTAACCAAGTGACCAGCAGTACCATTCAGTATTGTCCTGTTCAGCTACAGATTCCAACACAAATCGATGATCCTCCACTCAGAAATCCTTTAGTTTGAAAAAGAACTTTTCTGTTAACAGTCATGTAAATAAACCCATTAAAAAAAAAGCCAGATAACCTGATTTGAGATGTAATGTGAATAATCATAATACATGATGAATTGTCTCTTCAGAAAATGTGCCTGTAAACTCTGCTGCCCAAGAGCACCCGAGTGCACAGTTTGAGAGATTACAAATATACAAGGTTAATGTGATTAAAATTAGCAATAAAACCATAAATAAAACAAATGGGTCTGCCAAGGCCTTGCTTAAAAATAAATATAACAGTCATACAGAGGCACGGGAATGACATGCTACAAAAGGAATTAGCCACAGAACAGTCATAGTGCCAAAGGCCATCTGAAATGAAAGGCATTTTAAAAACAAGGGGAGAAATGATTTGTGTTAATATTAACTTATTGTGTATCTCTCTTATCCAACTTTTCCTCTCTGTTACCCTGCACCAACACCTACCTGGGCAACTGAAACTCTACATGACCAGATTTTACCATTCAGCAGACATTCTCCTAACTGGGGAAGGAAGGGGGACACTGTCTTTTAGAAAATAAATTCTTACTTTTTCAGGAAAGGGCCTTTTCATTTCCAGTTCCTAAATCTCCTTGTCTGCCTCAGTTTTAATGTTGTCAAGTAGTTTAAGTTTTAACAAATTTCCATATCTAAGAAGTGTAAAATCACTTAAACTTTAGAACGAAGACAAATATTGCCGGGAATTAATGAAAAAAGGAGACAATAAAGAAGAAATCTTAATTTCCTGCCTTATGGCCCATTCTGAAAGTGAAGAGAAATGCTGTTCAAAAAAAGAGGTCTGTGAAAACTGTGCTGAGGCAATATAGACTGGGCGCCCAGAATAAGATCCTGTTAATTATTCAGGTTTTATTTTTTGAGTAAGCATGTTCCATAATTTGAGGAACTACAGAATACTTGTGAGTCTGTAAACCTGTGAAAACTCAGTAACATAGTGTCCATTCAATATTGATTATTACAATTCCAGTATCACATCATAAAACTGTCCTGGGAACTTTGTCAGGACACCAGATATTCCCAGAGGCCTTGGATGTCTGCTCAGACCATCACTGGGAGACCAGGGACCAGAATTTCCAGTCAAGATTTTGCCTGGCTTTACCCCAATATATTCCTGAGATTTCTGTCCTCCAAAGACACTCCACAGTGCTGGAAAAGTTAGAGCGAATATTTCTGACCTCCACTACCAACCTATTACAGTGCCCTGATCACAGGTAATACTTCCAGTATTACCCCCTTCTCTTCCATCTCCAATATCTGTATCTCTCTTCCTGGAATAAAGCAAGGTCCAGATACATCTTCTGCTCTCAGGGCAGGGTGGATCAGCTGGCCAAGATCACACCGGCCTTGGATCTCCTCTGAGCTCTGTGTCCTGTCCCCATGTCCACACAACAGAATTATTCTTGTGTCTGTGCTCTCAGGAACTGAAACAGTGGGAGAGTTTGTCACTGTACCACAGAGAGTGGCATTAAAGGTGGGATGGTGCTGGAGGACTGGAGGATGGTGGGAGGCAAGCTTAATGCAATCTTGTCCAAACAAATCAATCCAAATGTGGCCTCAGAACTGAGCCAGGGAGCAAGTTAGATATTGTGCAAGAAGATAATATAATAAATATAACATAACATAATATAATATAACATAATATAATATGATATGTATCATATCTTTAATATAATACAGTACCCACACAGAGAGCAGCCAGGCTTGCTTTCAGGCCCAGCGCACAGTCTGTGGCACCAGCCACACGGAAGGTGAACCTGTAAGTGGCCCTGCAGATGACCTGTCTGAGTAACTCTGGCTGCTGAGTAAAGGATTGTTAGGGAATGAGGGCAAGGAAGTCTGTATGGGCGGGTGCCACAACGCAGACGTGAGGAGGTGCAATTTCTGGGATAGATTTATCATGCTGCAGCTCCCACTTGCATTCATATGCATGCATCCTGTTAGAAATGTGATACCAGATGCTGTTTCCTGGCAACAGGCCCAACACCCCCTTTCTCTTAGGTGTGAATTTTGACAACTCCAATTCACTGGAGCCCTAGTTATGTTATCTTTTCTAAATGCTTAGAGACTAAAAAGACCTCTTGCTCTTTCTGCCATGGACTTATGTGCCACTCGGGCCAATTTCCAATGCTGTATTACTCCAAAAATATCTCCTCTTATGTGTAGCACTATTACTGCCACTAAATAGGGAAGGGTGGAAACATTCTGAGTCGAGCACGGATAACACAAGTCCTTTTTTGCTGTGTTGTCAGTCAGAGCTGTTGTTATGCTTGGCATATGTCACATCAATGTATAAAAAATGCCCACGTCAGTCAAATGCATGTTACGTGTAGATTGGATGTCAATCTAATGTTTTGTATTAAAATCAGTGCCACAAAACATGCACAACTTTATAAACATCACTGGGGAGATTCTCATTTGGAAGCATACAGCTGCTTGCAGCCATCACCTGCACAACACCTGAAGAGCTTAGAAATACTTGAGAAATTAAATTTCAGAAGAGGGTCACTAAAATACCAAATTTACTTCTCTGTTGTTACTCACAGACCAAGGGGAGGTCACCTATGCCACTTGCTTCTCCCCACGGTTTATCTGCTGCTAGGAAAAACACAGAGAAAAGCTGAGTTTCCAACGAAGGGAACTGCAGAGCAGGGGGTGCTGGGGCTGGCACAGCTGACACTGTGGCCCCTGTGTGAGCTGAGCTGTGCCTACGTGAGTTCCACACACAGGAGTGGGAAAGGTGGGAAAGGTGGGGACAGGGGCCAGTCCCGGCTGAGAGCTGGGAGCTCAGCAGCTCTTCCAACCCTACACAGACTTGCTGCCATGGGAGAAGCTGGGAGCCTTTCAGGGCAGGTGGTCACTGGGTATGGACTTGAGGTCACCATAAAGCTGGTCCCAGCATCACTGTGGATGTTTCCTGAGGAACTTTTTTCAGCCAAGCACAGCCCAGGTGTAACAACTGCACACACTTTTGCTCACACAGATGCTGTGGCCTGGCTAATCCAACAGCAGTTTTGAGAATAAAAGTTGTTTGCAAGCATTAATTAATCTTTGCAATGAGGGCATTGCTATTAACCCTGTTGTATGTGTGGGTCACATCTGTGGTTGGTGCAGGCTCGTTCAGTGCTCTGACTCCCCTAGGATGGTTCCAGCTTGTGGCAGTATGGATTTTTCTAGAGACACTTTAGCAAAAAACAGACCAAGGATTGTTAGACAGATATTGGGAATTCTGGTTCTGACTGTGCTTCTAATTCTCCAAAATACTTTCACTGATGAATCACGTGGTCAAAGAAAGCAATCTTGCCTTGAATATGAAGCCATCTTTTTGGTCATTCTGAAAACTCAAGAAATGTATCATTTCATCTGCTTCAATCACGCATTGACTAACTGGGCTCAAGTAATTATTGAATAAGAGGTGGCCTGTTGTGGCCTATTGCTTGCCCATAAATACTTATTTTCCCAGTGTGACATTCTGTAGTTAATCAAATGAAATCTATTCACATCTTCCATTAAATTAGCAGACTTAAGTCAAAGAAACTGCTTTGTAAATTATAAAACAGCCAACCTAAACGTGAATAAATGGGGAAAATGTTATATATTTCTGGCTTGTAAACACACAAGAGGTTGAAGATTTACCTCTTGTTTTCATAAAGCAGTAGGCAAAGCCAGTGACTCCAGTTCCAAACAGTCTTGGGGTTTGGTCAATGTTTTCGCTTTTTTTGATTCTGAGACACCAGATGTTCATGAGAGAAGGAGCAGGAAATCCCCTCTGTAATCCCATTCCCTAATTCAGGCTGTTACTCTTAGAGGGAAATCTACACATCATCTTTGTATATTAACTAGAGATCCCATGGAAGAGATAAAGATGCAGAAAATGCAAAAGGTCAGGACAAAGAAGTGGGAAGGAGGGTGCTCAGAGAGGCCTGAAGCTACCTCCTTTCCAAACAAACAGAAACCTCCACCAAAATGACCCTGCAAAGGACTGGTTGGAGACAAATGGACAAGCTCACAATAAGTGGCTCTGCAGGCAATGTTCCTTAATCCTTTAGAAAGGCAGTTGGATTGTGCTCCAGAAGTTCACCAGACAGTGCAGCCTTCCAATCCCCAACAAAAAGGGAGTTAATGGCATCAAACCTCATGCCAGGGGTTGTGAATGACAGCACTCAGGCTTTTAAAAGGCAGAAAAAACCAAGTACTAGACTCATAAAAGAATATACACATTTGGCATGAGAAGAATGGCATAAATATTTTGCAATGGCTCCTGGGGCTTGGACAGAGAACACTGTAAAACAGTCTCTTTATCTTTGCAAGAAAATATATGCTCATTGAAAAACTGCTGGATTGGGAAAAAAGTGATTTCCTTGCAGTGTTAGAGCCCCAAAGACTTGGTAGCAATTTTTCATCATTTTGTTAATTTTCACTAATATGACAAGTATGCTACTAATATGATTGTTCTGTTTAAAAACTAATATCACTATTAATATGTTACAGTGATGAATTACTAACAATAATCTATCACGAAGGAAAAATAGTGACATAATTAATGCAGTGTTACTATTGTGCAATAGCAATTTGTTAACTAGGTGCAAAGCACTCAAAGAAAACTTTATTTTTCATGTTTTCTTCTGTAATTGCTTTTACCCGTATTTACAGTGGAAAGATCTGCTTGCAAAAGAGAAACTCAGCACCTGAGTCTTCTTTTTGGTTCTGTAGATGCAGGCTCTTGGACTGACAGATTTAATCTCAACCTTACTTTAGAATCTGGGTATTATCTTTTTAGGCAAGACTTTTACTGCTGATTTCAAGATCTTTTCTCTACTCCCTTGTACAACAGTGCAGCTTATTACAGAGCTCTCACATTGCAACCATTTTATGACCAGGGGATACATTGTCATATTGCATTGATTAAAACACTCCCAGTCTACACATGATTGCTTTCTTACACACACATTTCAAATGCAATCTCAGGGAAGGTAAACTAATACAGAAAACAGCTTTGCAAAGAATCTAGTTACTTTACCATAAAGACACCTCCCAAATGAGAAGAATGGAGGAAAATGCACATATTCCCTTTATTTGTACTTCTTCCCATAGTTTAAAAAATCTGTGTCATTCTTTCAAACTTTTTCTGCAAAAGAGCCTTTTATAGCACCCATTTCCAGCACAAGATACCCCATCATAGACATCATAAAGATCCTTGAGTATGGATCACATTATTGCAGCTATCTGCACACTTTCTCCTATGATCCTTTTACTTCCATCCCTACTCAGACCAGTAATTAGTGCCCCTCTGGCAGCCTTTTCCAAAGAGTGGGAAAAGCAGCCTGCTCCCTGCACAGGTGTGCAGGGCAGTCAGGATGGACTCGGCCATGGATCTGCTGGGTTTGGGTCTGCTCACTCTAGAAACAGGGACTGCCACTTATCCCATTTGTCACCAGCACCGCAGGGTCATCTCTGCTCCTGCTCATCAGATCGTGGTGTGATACAATAGTTAATTATAAAATCAATCATTAGCAGCTCTGTAAAGTCAGAGAAAATACTATCACACAGGTCTGGTGTGATTTTCCATAACTTGCCACAGCTGGAAGCAAGAGGTTGGAAAATTCTGCCCAGTCTGACTGGTGCAACTCTCTACCCAGCAGTTAGTGAAAGACTGCAGGATCTATCACAGGATCCCTCTAAAATATAGATTTAAAAAGTGGATAAAAACCACTATCTTAATTACATTTATTTAATACTACCAGTAGCTCTGCCATTTTCTGGTCACTCTAATAAAAAAGTTTAGTAATAATAATAATATTAAACCCTGGAGCACATAAAAGTTTGACTTGGTAGAAATATTTCTCAAGCAACTACTCAGCTGGATTTATACAATAGAATTCATTTTGGTTTAAGTACTGCATTTGTTTCTTAAATGGATAAATAGAGAAATGAAATTTAAGCTATCCAATGTAATCTTGTTTAATAAAAATCTGCATGTCATTACCTCCTCTTTGTATCTACAGAGCCAACACAGCACTGCCTGAATATTCCCAAAAATGAATAACACAAACACAATTGTGCAAAACTGTTTTTCAAAGTGTAACAAAGACTTTTGCCCTCTTTAAGCCCATATGAAAACTGGCTTTGCTGTTCAGTGAGCCATATCTAAGAGTGCAATAAAAATACCCTTGTGCACCCACAATGCTTAATTTTCACAAAGTTTTATGCTGAAATAACCCGTTTTTAAAGGATTGAAAGCAACATGTTTCTAAAGGCATGTCTCAAATGCTCTGGCAT
This sequence comes from Parus major, assembly GCF_001522545.3. NCBI lineage: Eukaryota > Metazoa > Chordata > Aves > Passeriformes > Paridae > Parus > Parus major. Next base: position 2,418,828 of record NC_031770.1, read on the forward strand.
GTCCTTTTGAAAAGCTAGTGGAATGAAGACAAGATCTGAAAGCAGTACAGAATGATGGCACCATTTGGAACCACAACAAAATTATTTCTATCTTCACTCTCATTTAAGAAAAAAAAAAAAAAAGCCCAAGAGCTAAGTATGGATTAAATATAGTAATTCAAATCTGGCTGAGAAGCTGCGAACTTTTATGCCAAGTTCTAGCCTGGAATGAATTTAAATGGTCACAAGTAAAAAAAATCCACAAAGGGGAGATTGCAATGAAATCCTGGCAGGGAAATAAAAATAGCATCATAAGCAAATAATGTAATCTTCAAATGGGAAGCAGAGAAAGCAGAAACTGGTAAATATTCTCACACTTCTGTGTAAAAGAACTAGAAAAAAGTAGGACAGCAGAGCTGGGGTCACTGTGGAAAACCAAGTGATGGTGCATGTTTTGGTATTTGAAATACAGGAGTGAGGTCAAATTGTGAGGGGTGACCTGGGGGCTGCAAAACTATTGAGAGCAACTCCAAGGCCTGCACAGCAATTGCTCCACTCCAGCCATGATGCAATCAACTCCCAGTATTTTACTGTAAAATAGTTACAAAATACCTGTGCAGTTCTAAAATGTAACTTCTAATGTAAACCTGTAGTCCTATAGACTGGCAGTGTAATACAGATGTTCACTCTTTTATTTTTTTCTGTGCCCACTGTACATACTGAGTTCCTTATCCCAACAATTAGCAATGGCTTTACGAGGGATTAGTGAGATTTAGAGAAGGTTTGAGGGTCCAAACTGGTGATCTTTTTGCAGAAAGAGGACCTCTTATAATATTTAAATATTTAAATTATAATATTTAAATATTTACAATATTTAAGGTACAATAAGGCACAAATGGTCAGTGTATTTCCAAAGCTGAGGCAGTTGGCTGTGGGAGTGGTACCCACAGACTCGGGGCAAAAGGGATTGGGAGCCCATCTGATGATTGATAGTTGTCGTGGAGAATTTTCTCTTTACTGTGTAACAGAGTGAGTAAATCATCTTGTTTTTCTATATAATAACTCTTTAGGTCGTCCTTGCTGTATTGCTCTTTCTACACATCAGCAGCAAAGGCAATGCTGTACATTCTGTGGCATTTGAGGACTTCCTAGAAATGATAGAGTAGGGAGACATCAGGAGGTGGTGCTCTTCCTTAATACAAAAAGGAACAAAATACAAACCATGGAGAATTTCTGGAGTCTTTGGCACAATTCCTGGGAGATGTAATGCCTAAAATTCCTCAAATACCCCATGGGAAGTGTGGGGCACCAGATCCTTCCAGGGCAGCTGACAGGCTTGGTGGTGCACTTCAAGTCATCCTCCTGCATCCCTAGGCACTTCTAGCGGAACCTTGGGAAGTTGGGATCTGATAGCATCAGGTCTATGGAAAGGGATTTATGGACATTGATGAAGTGCACTGAGGTTTTTTCAAGTAGTAATGACAGGAAATACACTGGTATTTCCAAATAGAGACACTTGCTGCCAAAGTAGGGCTGCAGGTGGACCATGCCATGCTAACACTTCCTGTACAGTTCCTATAATAAACCTCTATTTCCCGACAGGGAATTCCCGCATAACAATAAAAAGAATAGATAATAATAACATGTATGCTTTCCTGTCGAACCTGAATTTTGAGGAAATGCAGTGAAGAAACTTAAGGCTGGAAGTTTCCACCCGTTTGGCCCCTGCGCACAGCATCCTTCCCTCTGGAGCGGGCGATGCCTTTGGAACCGCTGCCTTTTCCCTGGGAGCGCCGGGCGCTGCGGGAGGTGATGCGGCCGCTGCCCCCGGCTCCACCGGCCCCGGCAGCAAAGGGAGGAGGAAGAACCTCAATCCCCAAACCTGCGGGAACAACTTCCTGTCCTTCATGTCTCTCACCGCCCCCCCAGTAGGGATGTATTTAAATATAAATATAAATATATATAAATATTCGTAAAATCAGCAGTTGATAAATGCAGCTAGTAAATAACAACCCTTAAAAAAAAAAAAAAAAAAAAAAAAAAAAAAAAAAAAAAAAAAAAAACCCCCCCGCACAAGCCATAATGATGATGATGATGATGACGGGAGGGGGGGAAATAAATAAATAAAAGCGAGCGAGAGTCGGCGAGGGAGAGGGAGGCAGGTTCAATTATCTAAACAAAGAAATCATGGCGGAGTGTTTACATTTGGCAGCCCAAAGCCTCTTGGATTACGGAACCCCCCCCAAACCCAAGCGGCCCCCCCCGGCCCCCCGCAGCCGCGGCTCGCCGGAGCCCGCCCGCCGACACCTCGCCGCGGCCCGGGTAAGTGCGGAGCTTGCGGCGGCCGGACCCCGGCGGGGGCTGGGGCGGGGGCGAGCGGCTCCCCCCGCCCGATGCGCGCGTGTGTGTGTGTGTCTGTGTGTGTCTGTGTCGCGGGGGGGGACACGGGCTGCTCTCGCCGCCGAGCCGGCCAGGGGCCACCTGTCCCCGTGCCCGTCTCCGTCCCCGTGCCCGTCCCCGCCCCGGGGTCACGGAGCCCGGCGCTGACTGGCGGCTCCGCCCCCGCGGCCGCCCCCCGCGCCCCCCGCCCGCCACCGCCGCCGTGCCCCGCCGGGCGCAGAGAACTGCCCGCCCGGGCACGGGGGGGCTCCTCCGCCGCGCCCGCACCATCGCGGGGTTCCGCTCCTGGGGAGCCAGAGGCCCCGAGATGGGCAGCGGGGGGAGACGCGCGGACGGTGGCGGGGGCGGCTTGATGAGGCTCCGTCTCTCGGTGTCCGAGAGCCGCAGCGCAGAGCGAGCGTGGGCGCCGGCGGAGGGGGTCGGGAGCTGGCAGCAGCGCAGAACCCCTCTCCCCAAAACACCCGCATCCCCGAACGTGCCGGCTGCCAGATACCCTTGACCCAAATGCCATCTCCCCCACGTGTATTTGCTGTGCAAATTCTCTTATCCCCCAAGCCATCAGCTTCCAACACCCTCACCTTCAATGGTCCTTGCCCTTGCTTCCAAACATCCTTGCCCCCAGTGCTTTTGTTCCAGTCTCCCTCGCTCTCAAACGCCCTTGTCTGCAAACAGCTTTACCCCAAACAGCACCAAGCCCGATCTTGCCCTAAAATATCTGCACTCCTAACATTTTATCCGACAAAACCCTCTTGCTCCCAACCTCCCTCAATCGAGGAACGGGTTTAGCTCTTGGTGCTGCTCAGAACTGTGTTCCACGTCCTACCCCCCACCCTGAAACAGCCAGAAAGGCTCCTGGGTCCCTCCCCCTGCCAACACCAGCCCCCAGACTGCTGATCTGACACTGCCACCCCCCACACCCCCCCCATAGGCCACTGCCGTGAAATGTGGAAATGACCCTTTCAAGCAGGCTGCAAGTGTTGCTCCCATGCGTCCATCAAAAAGTCCCCCGGCCCCAGACACATCTCAGCACTAGAAAGCTGTAAAACTAATTTGGCACCTCTGGCCTCCTGAATGTGGCTAAGGGGCAGTGGCCTCCCCCTGGTTTTGTAACCCGAATACACTGGCTGTGAGTCCTGCTGCACCGCATGCATCGCCGTTCTGGAATGTTTGGGAGATGCATGAATTGCTTCCAGGGCTTGGCAGCAGAAGGACCGGCAAAATGACTACTGAGGTAGCAGGACATAGGGGCTGGGGAAAGACACTTAGCTGGTTCCAGGCTTTTTCTGTTGCAGTGCCAAACCTACAAATATTTCTCAGGCTGTGCTCCTACATGTCCCAAATTCAGAGTGCATTGAGCTATGTGAGATTGAGAAAAGTAGCAAAGATATGTCTTTATTAACTCTTTGAACTGTTTGACTTAAAAAGTTCGTGGAGGTCAAATTCATGAATGAAGGAAAAATGCTTTATATTGTAGAGTTATGAAGCAGTGTAAGTGAAAAAGGATTGGGGACAGGGAGTTTGAGACATTCACTTTTCACACTCATCTGTGGGAGTGGGTTTTAGTGCTGTGTGTTGTATGATGGTGAGAAGCCTGTGTTCATATCAGCGTGGTGGTGGTGGTGCACTGAAACAGTGAGTGGAACAGAAATGGATGGAGGTGCTTGTGGGTTCCAGGGCTGGGCATGTTTATCCAGGGGCCTTGGCTTTGGTTCTCAGTGTGTGCATCCATCCCTTTGCTGACTCTGGGGGCACCAAGGGAAGGGCAGTGGCCTGACCAAAGGCTGTGGCTGGCTACAAACCCTTGATACCCGCCTTCCATTACCAGATGTTGTGGTGACACGTTGCATGAGAAGGATGCAAAACACAGGATAGCACCAAATGTCAAACCATGCAAAATTTTGGCTCTGGAGACGTCAGGGAAGAAAGTTATGTTTCCATTGCTTAGAAGGTCATTACTCCAAATCTCTTGTTTCCTTTCCTCTCTTTATTCCCTCCTCTGTGCAGCTACATTCCCCTACATCGACATTTTGGCCAGGCTTTTCTGGGTTTGTACATTCTGCGGATAAAAGGCCTATTGAGGAAATTCCCCATGCACTTCGATCTTTTGCCACTTTACTTCCTACAGTCTCTGAAGGTCTGAGGCTGTTTTCTCAAGGAAAGCTCTTAATTTAAGTGGCCTGTTAACTGTTAATTGCTGTTCTGTTCTGGCTATTTGCTTGAGTATCATGTCAGACCTGCTGTTCTGGTCTGGAGGCTACACTGGTGATCTGCTCTGATCTCTAAACTGCTGTTGCTTTCTAATGTGCTATTGAAGACCAAGGTAATATTTCCCTTCGTAATGCAAATTGACATTGCCTTAGATTCAAGAATTTTGTTGAGCAATGTGTCCCACTTAAAACTGTTTATACAATAATCTCAATTTTATGGCTGCTAAGGAAAAGAAACAAAAAAAAGGCTGCCCTGAGACATAGCATTGAAATATTTTTGTTTCTGTTTCTGCAGTAGGAATGTATTTAGAGGAGAAAACACCTAAAGCTGGGCAAAACAATGACCAGTTGATGAGTAGGTGGTTAACAAAGTTCTGCAGGAACTCCTATTTATCAAACTGCAACCATCAGTGTGCCCAGTGTAAGCAGAGCTTGAACTTCCAGTGTGTGCTCCTAGGCTGGAAGTTTGGAGAAGGGTGCATTATCTGTCTTGAGGTCTGTGCAGTGTGTGCAACAGTGCCAGCACCAGAAAAATTCCATCCCTAGAAACAATATCATTCATTTATTGTGAAGTTAGGGTCTGTTTTCTAGTAACTGTAAAATCAATGCTCTGTTTTGGCTGTTTGACCACGACAGTCACACTGAAATGATAAAACAATGCTGGTGGAATGGATATCATCACGTTCCAGGCTGAGGAGAGCATTACTGGGATTGGTTCTCTCGTGGTGAGTGTTTGTAGGTTTTTGATTAATGAGAGTTCATTCGGGTATTGAGAGAAGAAGAGACCTCTCAAATGATGCTGAATCTGTTTCCTCAGTATGTAATAGAATGGAACTCTGGGGCTGTCGCTGGACAGTAAGATATTCTGACATGAATATATATTTCAGAGCTCTGCACAAAATGAGGATTTCATGCATAGGCAACACAGTGTGACAAGTCATATCCTGTGTGACCTTGTGCTTACAGTATAAAGTTGTGTAATAATATATTCTGCTAAATTAATACACAAAATAAATAGAACATACCTCATTTTTATGCTAATAATAATATTTTTCAATTCTAAGCACCTTTTATTCCAAGACCTCAAAGTAAATTACAGGTAGGAGTAAACTAAGCTTCACAACACCATTATGAATTTTTGTGTTATCATACAGAGAAATGTATCATTATTAATTACCATTATTTAATTTTCTGTTAATTATTATCTGATTTGCCTGCTCTCTGATACTGTTTTCCCTCCTAATATGTTGACAATAAAATATGATCTTATGAAACAGAAAAAAAAATTAATTTCATCCATGGGAATGGACAGATCTGTCAGAGCTAAGGGGAAAATAATACTGACTGATTCCTGAAAGAATTAGCAGAGAATTTTGACAGTAGAATGTATTTTATGTGGCTGGAACAGAAAGTAAATTTGGGATCACTCTGATGTGTGGTTCATCCTGTGATGTAACTGTAGGTGAAAGGCTGATGAGACTGTACAAAGATGTTAGTTGAGGGAACAAAAGAAACCCAAACTGTTTTGTTTAATTCGAATCACAAAGGATAGGATTTGTTTAATTCATGTCTCCCAGGATAGGGTTTCCAAAAGGAGGGATTACTGGCTTAGTTCTACTGCCAGTGGTGAAAATGCCATTTACTCCAAGGAGTGCAGATTTAGGCCACTGACAAGCGCTTTTGCAATCCTGTTCTTTATGTTTGTAAAGTGGGAGTGCAATCTTGCATTCCTGATACTCAAGTGTGTGTTTCTTATAAACTTCAGCATGGGATTTGATTCTCGGTCAGACCCCTGTGTGTGGAGGTAGAATAACATTTCTGGGATGAGAACCCAGCTTGCAGTGTTCCTCAGCAGCTTTTTCTCCATCTATGGCAGTGAGGTTGTGTGGGCAGGCAATTAGTACAGAATTTGCTCTAACTTATTAATGCATATTTACAACCTTAATTCCAGTTTAACAGAATGTTTTGTGGTGGAACGTTTACAGAAAGAGCATGTGAAAAAATTATCACTGCATGTATTAAGCACAAAGAAAGCATCCCAATACTGCTGTGTAGGAGCAACTGACAAGACAGAACCTATTACAAGAAACTATCTTTTTCATTAAGTCTGCACAAAATGAGGATTTAACGCATGGGCAGCACAGCCAGTCCCAGCGGTTTAGTGCCCATAATCCCACCTTGAAAATGGCTTCACAATAATAATTACTGCTACAAAATGGACACTGCTTCCCATTTTGGCAGGTCTACTTCACACATAACTAATTGCAAACACACAAGGCAAGGTCTATATTTTCCCCTCCACCTAATTCCAGAAACCTTCCCATAAGATTTCCAGTCTCCAGCTGACAACTTCCCACTTGGCCTTGTTTTGCCAGTCTAAGGCAGAGTGTGTGGGGCAGCCCCCCTTGCTTTGGCATGCTCCAACCATCCCTGGACATTAAGGTGCTATGACATGAATATATATTTGTGAGCTTAGCAAAAAATGAGGATTTCACGCATAGGCAACACAGTGTGACGAGTAGTATCCGGCATGACCTTGCAAATGCAGGCTGAGCTCCAGAATAAACAGCTCAGAAGAGTGAGGACTATGGCAGATTCCCAGATTCTGGAAGGAAATCCCAGTATTTGGTTCCAAGCCTGCTGAGACTCTTCCTACAAAACTTACTTGCTTTACACAGGTGCTGAAGTACCCTGAGAACAACAATTTCCAACTACTGTTAGAATGCCTGGCTTGTTATTACAGAAAATCCATGGTCAGTGGAACTCATCACAGAGAGCTGAAAATCCTCGTCATGGCTGGAGATTTCACAGCTTCTGTGTTCCAGATGTGGATTGTTGGTTCTCATTGTGACAACACCCACATTTATCACTTTGTTCAGGCTGTTCTTCCTTTCTCCCATACATTTTCTCGCCAGCCTTTTGTCTGGCTAAGTAAACGATAGATTGGGATGAAACTATTTTTCTTCTACCTTTCTGAAATAAACTGGGACCTTTTTAAGGTTGAAAATAACATATATGTTCATGGTACATATATGGAGATGAGAAAGGGTCTTCCCACATATCCCTTTCTCACATTTCAAAACAACCTGGTGCAATCTGTCCCTTCCTCAGAGCTGTCTTTGAGTATGGGCTGCCAGACTCTGGGTAGGGGGCAGGACATTCTTGTTCAGAAGTAAGATGAAATAGGAACTTGAAATACACATTATTTAGACTGTATTGAAGATCTATATGATTCAGCTTTTTTTTAAATATTCTTTTGGGTTATATTTTTTTATTTGTTTGTTTTACTTCTTTCTTATTAACATTTTAGCGGGTTTCATTGGTTTTTAGGCATAAGCCTGATTCTACAGCTTGTTGTCAGTTCTGGAGCAAAAAAACCCTGTAAAATCCAGCCAAGAAAGGATGTGGAGAGTCTGTATTCCTTTCTCAAAGGCAGGATAACTGTGCCATTATTGGTGGAAGTTTTTTCACTTCATTTTTAGAAACCACAAAGATTTTGCAGTCTTCCTGGGTACCCCATTGACCTAAATCTCCCTTGGGATATTGAATTTCATTACCACTTGTTCTGTCTAAATTGGACATAAAGAGGAGTCTGTTCACTCCTCTCTATCTTCTTATGTATCTGGAGAACTTCACTGTGTCCTTGGCAGTCATTCCCCTCTCAGGCCTAAGCAATCCCAGGTTCTTCCCCTGCCCCTCAAAGGTCATGTTCCAGCCTTGCACTGGTTAATCCAGATCCATCCTGAAGGGTTGAGCTGACTCTGCTGGACTCAGTCTAGCTCCAGCCAATGCCCTACCATCTTTCATTAGGATGGGAATTATTTTGGCTTTTTCAGTACTCTTAATATTTTCTATTTAGTTTCAGTTCTTAGAGGTTTATTATTACACAAGGCTTAGAGAAAGTGACATCAGTAAAAATGAATAATAAATATATCTTACTATGGCAATGTCCCTTATCTTTAAAATATTTTTTCTTTTCTGAGTTTTATCTTTCTTCTCTCTCCTTTTCTATGTGAGGAGATAATTTTAGGTAAATGACAATTCCACCCCTATTTCCAGTGTAAGGATAGAATTGTTTGTAGTGAAACACAGTCCCACGCTACATAACTGTCCTATATATTTACAAGAATAAGTTATTCTGCTTCTCCTTTTGCTGTGGTCTATTAGGGAAATCATGCCTAAATGTTAGAATTATTGGGAAATAGATGCAGACACAGCAGATCATAAACTCAGTGCATACATTTTGGCCTAAGACCACATTCATTTTGCTTCTAAAAAGCATTCTATAGAGTATAATATATTCGAAAATATTTCTTAAATTGTGAAGTCTTTGAGGTTGGGATATTCATAAATGTTTGCAGAGGACCTAAAATTCGTCTCTGATTGGGGCCTATGGGTAATTTAGAAACATAAATATTTAATGGTAATGGTAATTACCCCTTTTTCAGAATAATAATGTCTTTGAAGTTCCATCTTGGATGAGTGAAACCCCCTTAATAAGTTTCTCCCACCACTTTGAAGAATATTTTCTTGTCATTGGAAGCATTTCTGGAATTCATAGTTCTGTATATTACAGAAATGCCACACTTCATAAATTACAGAACTATTTGCTCCAACCTGTCTCCTGCTTAAGACGCACAGAAATCAGGATGCAAGTGGTCCCATGGATTGTGTTCTGTGGGTGCTCCTACCTTGATGAGATGAAGAATAATGTTTGCAGGGGTCAGGCCCACTTCCAGCACTGGGATGCTTGTTGTGCAGTGATCTCCCAGAACCAAAACTGCATTCCTCTGGGATTAAAGCACACCAGAAGCACATACTTGGAGTGTTTCTTCCCTTGGACCAGACCGGAACATGGGGAGAATTACTTCAAGTGACTAATGAAAACTTGACAGAATATTGACTATATGATACCCATTTCCAAATGGCTGCCATGATGTATTGACAGCAGCACTGGCAAATAAATAATACATATTTTTAAAATTTCTGTAATTACATGTTTACCCAAACGGCCGGAACAGCTCTGTCCCAAGGAGCTGCTGCAGTCTGAGTAAATAATACATGTTTTAAAGTCCATAATTACATATTTAAACTATAGACTATCGAGGAAATAATGCACATTTTAAAAAGTCCATAATTACATATTTACATGATAGTCTGTAAATTCTGTAATTACTTATTTACACAATAGACCATAGCAGCTGTTACAGTCTATTATGGTAACTCCCATAGAATTATATTATGGATTTTTTTATAACTTAAAAAATAAGTATATTTAACTGGAAAATTGTATTGTTAGCCTTTAAAAAACCCTCCACAAAACTCTAAAATGGGAAAATACGTGTAAAGTTAAAAATTTAGGGTGATACAGATGTAGGGAAGTTCTTATCCTTTTGTGGTAAATATCTTTTGTTAGCATGAGGAGCTTAGGATTTTTCATTAATTTCAGAATTTCTTTACTTAGGTAGCAGAAATATAAATATGCAACAGTCCACGTTTATTTTTCCCTTATTGTCCTGTATTCATTCAATTTGGATAAGCATTTGGGATTCTTAAATTCTTCAGTTCCTGTTCTGCTCTTATTAAAATCAGTGATAAAACTCCCATCAACCTCAGTTTCAGAAATCATTTATATTGAGGACAGCACTTACACATGTACTTGAAATCAATGGCACTTAAGCATCTTTTAAAAATAAGCACATACTTAAGGACTCTCATGAATTCTGATGGACCGAAACATATGATTAAATGCTTTCCCGAATTGGGATACTGCCTTCCATGGAGTAAGGATTGGAACCTTCCTCTTCCATGGCTTTATTGATGGGCCACAGGTTTTTTGTTGCTCTTGCTGTGGCTTCTCCCCGAGGAAAAGCTTTTTTAGTGTGTTTAACTCCAGACATACATGTGTGAGAATTGGTGCTCCAGCAAAAGCGTTGCTGCTCCTTTGTTCTTTGTGGAGAGCCATGAATTGAGAATTCATCCAGTGTTTTCCATAGCTCAGCTGCGGAATTTATTCCTCATGTTAAAGACTGGATCAATACACCTAAATGAGACTTCTGTCCATAATTACTACTAAATAGCAGGGCTAAATCAAGCAAGTCAGAATGTGACATTTAGCTCAGCCGGACCTTATGCATTTAGTAAGGAAACAGAGTATGAGAGAAACCTTTGATCCCCACTGTTGGTTTCATTAAAACATTGGAGTTAAGAGAATCTGAGCTGTTGGGAGCCCCATTTAAGCCTTGCCATAAACGTGATGAAATATGCAGGTACTTTTTAATGAGGGTTCGAAGGGTGTTCAATTGCTGGTCACACATTTTGACTGAAAGCACCAGGTAAAGGGCTGAAGGTTTTGTCTCTCCTTCACAGTGAGCATTACAGCATCAAATTGAGTAAAAAAATATCTGGTCAGAAATAAAGAAGACGTTTAGTCAAGTGAAATATGCAGAAATTTAGCCTCACAGGGAAAGAAAATCCTCAACAAGACACACTTTTTGCTGTAGATCCTCACAGATGTTGTTTCTGATACCAGTGCACACATTTGGCTATTTGGTTAAAGGCCAAAGGGAAAGTCAATATCAATATCAATCCTTGGTTAAAATTATGAAGGTGATAGAAAGAATGATTAAATAGCAGGAGCCTAATTCATATCACTTCCATGGTGCTTTTTACCTTTGTAAGACAGATAAATTGCATTACCTGACTCTTCAGTCTTTGAAACCTGCAAATGAAAACAAAGGCTGTATGGGATTAGAGAACTAAAAATCCAAGCAATAGTTTCAGGTTATGTAGGTACCATATGTAAGTGGTTTACATTTAAAAACTACTTCAGTCTTGCATTCTCCACAATAAATTCTTGCATTTGAAAAATAAAAAAAATTAGAGGACCTCTGTCTCCTGTTGGACAGCCCTGTGGCACTCAGTGGGAATAACCAATACTCTTCATGGAAGCACTATCCCTTGCAAAACTGTCAAGGTCAGTTGCTGTGTCATTTTTCTACTCTGTTTTCCATTAAAACATACACACATCAACGTTTGCTGGGTTTGTAACACTTCCAAGCTTTCCACTTGAGCTCACATACAGGAGCTGTCATCTTTCCCATGTGCACCCTGTGCCTGTGAGTTACATTCTTTGAAGGTTTTGTGGATCTGCAGCTTTTCACCAGGTGAATGCTGAGAGCTTTCCCTTCTCCCAGCCCTTTGGATTTGCTTGGCATCCATCCTTGCAGGCACAGCACCCTCCAGGAGTCCTGGGATGTTTTATTGCTAAGGAAAGATTTTGTGTTCGTGGAACTGTGGCAGTTCCCTAAGAATTCTGACCTCAGGTTGGAGTCATCCACCAGTGCAGAATATAAGTTTACACAAATAAACAAGATGTGTTGCACAATATAAGCTTTATAAGGGAAAGCTTTATTATCACATGCATTTTGGGCACAAACCAGCTTGTTTTATTGTGAAAAATCCCACTGGGGAGCCAGCACAGGGAATATTGCATGAAAAAAGCAGGCAGATTCCAGCACATTTTATTTGCCAATAAGCAGGACTTTGCACTTGTAATTTTGTTAATTGTCAGAAGTAATTTAAATTCATCAATTATCAATGAGTAATTCTATCTGAAGTGTTTCTAGGAAAAGTTAAAATCCCAGTTGGATTGATACAACACTTTCTCCTTTAGAGATACATAAATTTAGTAGAGTAAGTTGTCTCACATGATATTTTGGAATGTTCTTGAAAAATTACATTTGAGGCTGAAGTGGGACTTTATTTCTGTCTTCCTGTATGTGATGGGAGAGGATGTATCATTTTAAGGAGACAGATCCAGACTTTCCTCAGAGGTGCTCAGTGAAGGGGGAAGAGGCAGTGGGCACAGGCTGCAATAGGGAAAACTGGAGGAAGAATTTATCATGGGGGGTGGTCAAATGCTGGAACAGATTACCCAGACAGACTGAAATCTCAGACTTGGGCAGATTTTTGTACTGGATTCTTGTGTCTCTTTTGTAGGTTGCTGTAGGACAGGTTTTGGCTGTGTCCCTCACCAGGCTGCCCATGTTCTGCCGAGAGCTTTCAGATTAAAATGTGATGTGCTATATAAAAACAAAGTGTTACTGTTACTGGTGTGTGGTGGTCCTCAATTGTGATGGAAGAGCAAGTGATTACATCACTTGACAGCTATGATGACAAATATATATTTGTCAGAAATAGTTATTTACTTTATATGCACTTGTTAGTTTTCTTTTATTGCTTTTTTTATTATAATGGAACTTGAGGACAGAGACAGATTTCTTCCCTGCAGTGTTAACTACAGTAAGAGGTAGCATTATGGAATGTCATCTATTGCCTCTTAGAATGATAAATATTTCTGAGACAAAACATTGTGAAAACCTATATGTATAAATTCCTCTATCCCAGCTATTAGGATGAAGAGTAAAACTACAGCTTACTATTACTGGGGATTTGTCAGGGGCTAAATGACTCCTCTCAGGTAGAGAACAGCTCCTTCCACACACTTCCCACAGTTTCTTTGCTGCTCTTTAAGGCCTGAATGCCAGCAATGGCTTCTCTATACAGGCCAACATTTTGCATTTGATGCTGCAGAAGAACACTGCAGAGGAACAGCCTTTAAATACTTATTTTTTCTTGGTCCTTTATAACTTGTTAAATTGAAGAATCTGTGACTATCATATTGAAGTAGCTGTGCCTCTTCTACAGCACAGTCAGGCAAGAAGGCCTGTACTGCAGGTGGCTGGACTGGGACTTGGAGAAACTAAAGAACCTTCCCAAGCTGCCCTAGGAAGGAGGTAATACAGGCAACATAGACCTGAGGAATTTTGCCTATTTCCCACCATGCATTAGCCAAGAAAAGATGGTGCAGACTGGTCAAGATAGTTTATTTCCTTCTGTCTTAAACGTGTTCTGAGAGCTGAACTTGATGAATTTCAGTGGCCATCAAAGCAAGGGAGGTTTGGCTGCAGCTCTAACAAGTGAGAGCAGTGTGGGGAGGTGTTTGCAGGCGCTCCCAGCTGTGCTAATGGCCTGCAAACATGACCCCCTCAGTGAACTGCCAGGCCTCTCTAGTTGAAAGAGGAGAAAGGGGAATTGGGCTGTAGTTAGTGCAGTTCATCTGGTTTCTCTTGTATGCAGTCTGGATCCTTTGTTTTAAAGAATGGTGGGAAAATACCAAGCAGAGGGATGAGGTGAGGGCTGACTGAGGAGCAGGAAGTGTTCTATGAGGCAAAATGACCATGGCTAAGAACTTCCCATGGCAGCAGAGCAGAATAGCTCTGGTTCTGCCCCACTGAGTCAATTAAACAGTCAGTTAAAATTATAGGTGTAAGAAAGACCAGAAAAAAAATCTGCAAATTTTTTGGATACAGCAGATTCTATTTACATGTAAGGTCTTAAATCTTGTTCAATATCTACTGTTTTTGTTCAAAGGATGTGAGTTTTTAAAATCCAGCTGAATAAATTCCTGAATTATAGTCCTTAAATAGTTCTGGGTTTGGTCTTGATAGCTTTTTGGTTATGCATCTAAAATAATAATATCAGTACAAACATATAGGCCTTTGGTGGCGGTTAGCAGTGCATGTTGAGTTGCTCAGATTTCCAGGAGACACATTTGAAGTTCAAAAAGTCAGACTTAAAAAAAAATTAGGTCTTCATACAACCAAAATAAGGATTTTCCCCAAATGTTTCTATCCAATCTTTTGCATATGTGATGTTTACACACTCAAAGAAAAATGCTTCACCATTGTTCTATGGATGCATTGTTGAATGAAAAAAATAAAGTAGGAAATCTTGTTCTCAGAGATGGAAAGTGCATGGAATTGGCCACTGGTGTCATTAGGGGCTGGTGTGTCTGGCACCTGATATACTTGTAGTACATTGGGCAATTCTTAGCAAAAGATAAGGAAATGAGGAACTTAGTATAAGGTCTATTAATATTCCCAAGCCTGTGTTTTCACAAGCTCCAGCCCAGGGTCTTTACACAATCATTATGCACTTTTAATGACCTCTGGTGCATTTTTTATACTCCTAAACCAGTTCTGTACAAATGTAGCCATACATCAAAAATGTGCACATACCAGTGACTGGTTAGAGGCTGAAAATTTGGCATTTCCATGTCCTCAGCTATCACATAATTTCACAAATACATTTATATTAAGTCATTGGTATTAACACTGTAGCTTTTGTGATAGTTCCTGTAATATTTCTGAGTGCTATTATAATAGCTTCTCTATCGCCTGCCCCTTTTAATGATTCATAAATTCCTTGATTTCTATGAACAGCAAACTATAATAGCACTATAATCAGGACAGCATGCTAAGGTATAGCAGAAACTTCTGCTGCCTGACTACCTCCAGCTTTCCTTCATTGCCTGACTAAATTGTTCAAAATGAGGTTTCCACTACAATTTGAAACAAGGAACTCCCGAGTTCAACACGAGCACCACTGAAGGAGACCATGCTGAAAATTAAAAAGCAAAATAGACAATAACATGTACCAGATTTCAAAAGGAATAAATGCAAGAGCATTCACTGTATAACAGGCATATTATTAGCTCTACCATAATTTCTCTCTTTTCCTTTTTCCCTAATTTGGTCCTTTTAACTAACAATTTCCCCTATCCCCCACCTGCACCTCCTATACACTGCAAACACATGTTTTGTCACAGTGATACTTTGCAGGACCTTTTCCTGGTATGCTTTAAGAGCTTCATTTGAAAAGACAAAGGGTGGGTGATAACTACTGGATTTGGGACTCTCCTTTTTGTTTTCCACCTATCAGGACTAAATCAGTCCATAAAAACTGCAGTAGGTGGAACATCATAGGCATGACAGAATCACAGATCTCATAATCAGGGGTCTCTATGGGTTTTCTTACTGTGGTTGTTTTTTTTCTCCCTGAAGATTTTCAATCACTGTCTCACTCTGAGAATTTGGTACTGGATACAAAAAGTTATCCAGAAACTAGTGATATTATTTCATTTCATTCCATATCAGTCCTGGTTAAAAGCTGTGACTGTCAGCTGGCCATACCATGTCTTACATGATCAGTCTGCTTGAAAGGTGTTCATCACTAAACTCCCCATTTTTCATATCCATCTCACTAGCTTTTTCCTCTGGCTGGACAGGCATGGAGAAAAGTCTCCTCACTTCTAAAGAAAAGGTGTGAGATGCTTTAATTTCGTCAAGAAGCTGGTGCTGCACTGGTTCATGATGAGATGTGCTGTGTGGAGAAACAGAGAGCTGTCAATGTCCTCCTTTCACAAGCTGTTCAGTCATAAAAAATAAACCTGCATTGATCAGAGTTCATTCTGTATGGAGTGGTTTTCCTGTGCTCAGTGTTGGCCTAACTCTGCATCTGTTGAAATCAAACTTCTAACAGAATTAGGCCGAGTACTTTCAAATGTCACACATTTTATATTTGTTAGTTTGGTTTTTTTTAAAATTCTGCATATCTAGTTTTTGCTTTTCTAAAGGAATTTATGGCAAGCCTCTTTAAGCATTAACAACCAAACAGGTATGAATTCCATCTTCATCCTTCTGCTTCAAAGCAATACTTGTAATAGCACTGAATGACATCCTGCCTTGAGGCTAATGGCAGCTGTTGCTGATTAGGGAGGAATGTATAAAGTAGACAGAAGAAAAACCAAAATGGAGATAAAAGAGAAAACACATCATCTCACAGGTATAAGAGAATTTATATATCAAGGCTTGGTGTTAGGTAAACTAATGTTTAGTTGAAGAGATTATTTTCTAGATTGACAGCAACTATATCTGGATTAAATATGTGGTTTTTTCACTCACACACTTTGTTCTGAAGAAATTACTTGCCCACCTGCTCTGTAAAAGGGACTCTGTTCTAGGGCTGGTGAAATTTAGAAATCATCTTCCCTTTTCTTTTGTTCATGCTACATTTCCATTTTAGCTGTCAGTTTCTCACTTCTGCAGCAATTACTGCCCCATTCCATTGCATGCAGCTAATAAGTTGGTAATCATTTAATATAACTTCCCTTTAAAATCAGCTCCTGTGCTGGAAAGTTGGAAGTTAAAAAATGTGCCTGATTTAAAAGAGCATTCCATTGCAAACAGTTTATGATTTGTATAATTCAACATGTATTACTTAAAAGAAAAATAGAATGTATCTAAGATCTAATCTACTGGAATGTTCAAGTCTGTCCAAGAATTGTGGCTAAAATGATAAAGTTTAGGCTTATACCAGTGATGGCACTGGTTGAACTGGATTAGGGCTCCTGTTATTCAATATTGTGGTTTAAAACTGGATGAACTTTGAACAGAATTCACAGTTGAAATACTGCTATCTCAGGCAGTTGGGATTTTAAAAGTCTGGAGAGGGATTTTAGAAGCATCTGCCGAAATTGAGTAAATTAGCAGGCTGATGAGAGATACAGTTCCTGGAAATGTGAATTAGAAAGCTTTTAAAATTTTTTTAACCTGTTTTCAGATTCTGTATCAGCTTTAACTTCTTGTGGAAATCTCTGTGTCATCATGGACAGATAATGAAAAATTTGAAATTAATGAAATGCATCAATGTGAGAGATCTGAACTTAACACCTTCCAAGGGTAGAGCCCCTTTGCTTGTTATTTGCTGTTAGTTTTGTTGTCATAAATTTGCCTACACTAAATGAATCTGTCTACATTTCTGCTCTGCCAGGTTTTCAGTCTCTCTGAGTGTACTTCAGTCAGTCTGAATTTCATGCCATTTATTTTCATTGATGAGCTGACCGGTTTTTCTCTTCATAACATACCCTGTCATCTTACTGTTAGTTCCCACACTTCCTGACCTTGTAGATGAGTTTTCTGTGTATTAATGCACTAGAAGCTTTTCTAGAGAGTGTGGAATCTGTGCCCATATATTCCATTGTGATCAGTAACTTGTAATTCTTCTTTTAAAAGTGCTGAGGGCGTCTTTAGGCTTGATATCCCTTTGGTGAGCTGTGCCAGCAGTTTCTCTTGCAGCTGTACAAACTCCTAATGGTATTGTTTCCTGAAATAATAATGTTTCAAGAGTCTGACATGGCTGTGAAGTCAGGGGTTTGTACTTTTCTAGATAGTGGTTATCACTAACCTCTCCTGAGTCCAGTTCATATTCTGACCAGGTGTTAAATATATCTGCTAATGATTTCTCTATCTCTTCTGACATATCTTTCTGAGCTCTGAATTAATTCTGTCTATTCTTGGAGTTATGTCAACCTTCAGACTTTCTGATTTCTTGATGAGCTGTTCTGGTGTGTTACTGATTTTCTTTGGTGTTTATTCTTCCTCCCCCAGGAAATTTATGTCTGATCCTGTCATCAGCCCCAACCTTGTTTTATGTACAGTAAAATAGAGAGTTCATTTTTAAGCAGTCTCTCCTTCCTGTTAGTAAACTGCCATTTGCCATTTCAT
Source organism: Parus major (assembly GCF_001522545.3). Lineage (NCBI taxonomy): Eukaryota > Metazoa > Chordata > Aves > Passeriformes > Paridae > Parus > Parus major. The sequence continues at coordinate 2,436,823 of NC_031770.1, forward strand.
AGGTGTGCTTCTGTTTCTCTCAGTGACCTTATGCACTTTATGTGCTTGAAAAGAAAAAAAATCTTTATTTACAATTTCCTCACCTTATATGAACTTCTCCTTTCATTTTCCCCTTTTGCTTTCTTTATCAGCGTGTCAGTCTCTTAATTCCATGCTATAATCTTTCTAGTTGTCTTCCCTATCTTTATTTTTGTACCTTGAATATGCCTTTTTCATAAATTAATTTTCTTTCATTTCTCTCTTCATTCTCAATATATATTTTACCACACAAGGTTCTGATGCCAGACAGCACATCTCACCTTTGGGCATGTAATAATTGACTTTCAGTACTTTCCATTTCCTTCTCTGTCTTTTCCTCCAGTGCTGTTTTCCATCCACTCTCACCCACTGTTTCAGTAATTCTCTTTGCTGAATTCATAAGATTTGATTTTTGAGTGTCTGTACTTTTGCCACATTGTCATCTTAATTAAAACTGTAACTGGATTGCAAGTGCTGCTGAATAGATTCCATGTCTGTCCTGTTCCGCTCGAATCCTGGGTGAAGCAGAATACCTGTTCCTGTTCTTTTATGTATTCCCAAGGTGGGGCTTTTCCTGGCTGGTGGATCCCAGCGGTGCTGTGCTGCAGGATGGGCCCTCCCAGAGGTTTTGGGATGGGCTCTGCTGCTGCACCTCTGCTTTTCAGGGGAGGAGTGGCAGAGTGAGGTGCCTGTCACTGTGTCCCTTTGGCAGCACAGGCCATCCCCACAGCACCAAGGGCTGCTGTTAGCTCTTAGAGCCACGAAACAACTGCTTTGTAGAGCAGTTCATAGAAATCTGAAGTTGTGTTTTAACAATAGGGCTCCAGCCTTGCTGACAGGAAAAGTAATTTATTTTGCAGTCTCTTCACACAGAATAACACAATAACATATAGTAGATGCTGTCCTTCTGCACTTTGCTATACAGTGTTAATGACTGGCACTTAAATACTTTACAAATTGAATTGCACTTGTATAAGAAACAGGATTGATAAAATAAATTACTATATCTTATAGGTTAAGGTTTTGGTTCTGCAATTGTGGCTGTTACAAATTACCTAAACCCCTTTTTGTATTGCATTTCACATAGCTGTATTTTACAACCACTCTAATAAAAAAATTCTATACAAAAATTGTTTGATATTAATAGTAATCATTAACAACTTGATAGATTCTTGTTAAGTATATTTGCAATACATTTAATCTTATTAAATTCAGCTCTGAGTTGTTTCTTCTGAATATTATAGGTCTTTATGAAGCTAGCAGTATAAAGAAGAGATTTCAACCATTTTCGGCCAAGAATTAGGTTTAGCTTAATGGATCAATTCTTTTCTTATTAAACTGAGCCTGACCAATGCCAAGTAATACATTCAGCATTGATCTTTGTCTCACCCTGCTGTAGCTTGTGTTCTCTTTATGTACATGAAAAATAAGGTGCCAAGAATGAAAACAATGCCTGTATAATACAAATATAGAATTTTTCAGACTTCCATTCTGCTTATCCTTTCAGTTTGTTATTAATGTCTTGTTCAATGCTTTTCTAAATGTCTTTTTAAAAGAACTTTTCTTTACATACATAGTATTACTCCTTTTCTGTAATTAACAACAAGGAAGATGAATAGTAATTTAAAAAGTTATATTAAAAGTTATATATAAAAGTTACAACTGACCAGGTAAAAGCCTTGATAAGGATATCTCATCCTGTTTTAGAAGGCCTACCTGTATCTGTTCAGTTTTTTTATGCATGAGGTTTACACAATGAAGTTTAATTTCTGAATGAAGGAGACCTTGTTAACAACTAATCTGAAGCAGTGGCCTCTTGGTCTGTCTTTATAAAAATCCCCTAATTTAGTTTGAAATTCAAAAATTTGATTAAACTGGAGGACGTGATAGTTCCAATAATGACGGAAATTGAGGTGATCTCAGTGTTTCTGCTGAAACTGATTTTTGTGCACTTTAAAGTTCAGAGATAAATACTTTGTGAAGACTGAAATTTCAGGTGGGAATACCATAAGAATTTTTCCCTTTTTTAAATGAGTCCCTAAATTTCTCACTTGCTGTACTGAGATCTCATTCGGTGTCTGTTTGTACTTACAAACATACCTCTGGTTTTGTTTACACCGTGGATCTTTTCCAGTATTCTAAGTGTGCCCAGAGGCCAGATTTTCAGTGAAAATACAGGCTTATTATGTAAATAATATCATGTAAAAGTTAACCATCTTCTTTTTCTGTAACCAGAATTGCTGCTGTGGCTTTGTAAATGCGAATAATGGTGAAATAAAATGATAGAACTGTGCTCTCAGAATGCCAGATCGGAATTTGCAGGGTTCTTCTTGTCTATTTTAAATTCTTTTCACATTTCACATTTTTAAAATGTGATATATTTTTAAGTAATCTAGATATTCAAGTAAAAGTGTTTATTGCACATGTCCTGTATAAAGTACTGATTAGAGAAAGAAGGCCATTATTGAGAGGTAAAGATGCATTTTGCATTTGTATCTAAAAATCATGTTTGTGCTTTGAAGGGATGATTCTGAATACTGTTTTGTACATATTGGTACACCATGTACACAATATTCTGTATTCACAGTTGATTCTTTATATCACAGAATATTTTATCTGGTCTGGAATCTAGAACCTTCTGTGATAAAATTACTACCTTCCACCTCTGGAATTAAATATGTACTGCTTTGTGAGCTCCTAGAAAGCAAAATATCTGCAACACTTTCATAAATCCTGAATTCCATCCTGTAGAGGGCAATGGTACACATAAATGTAATGTAGTGTGGTACAGAAACACGAGCAGCTGAGACCTGTAAATCCTTCCAAAGTCGATAATATGATCAGTCCTAAACAGGAACTTGTGTGCTTGCTCTTACACGCTGGCCTGTGTGGTCATCTAAAACCTGCTGGATGGGTTTTTCTTTATCTCTTTTTTCTTCTTTTAATTTTTTTTTCTGTTATATCTAAGTACTTCTGGAGTTAATAAATGACAGAAAAATGTTTAAATATTAGGGAGCTATGACTGATACATTGAAAGCAGATTAAAGAATATGAGTGCCCAAATTCTAGTGAAATTCAATGGATTTGTTTAAAAATCCCAGTGTTTAAATATTTGAAAGAATATCAGGCATGTCAGTACTGGGGACTTAAGTGGCACTGAACAGAGTGGTGTGTTTGAAATTAATGATAGTTTTGTGGCATAGAACAGCCATAGAATCCTCTGAATATTTATTTATGGCAGGTTACAGTGAGAGATTCAGTTTTATTTTATTCCTTCATATCCAAGCTTTACAGTGGCTCTGTGTGAATGAACTCCTGTGTCTTTTTCTCACTGCACATCTCTGGGTGTAGGTCTGGCTCTGGTACAGACACAGCATTATTATCTAAGGCAGCTGATCTCTAGATCAATACTGGTAAAGTATCCATAAAGGTTTTCTTGATTTGCTTGAGGAATCTTGCAGGGATGGACCTGAAGGTCCTTGAAAGGGGTCAGCTTCGTTCTTTCTGAGTAGTGAGTGTTTCTTTCTCTTCCCAAGAGGGTAAAGTGAGACAATGTGGAATTCTGACTAATGTCTAGGTGCCACTCACATTTGGATATTCCCATTCCATTGGAGCTGCTAGGGCTCAGCTGACACAGGGATGTGAGAGTGAGTTACTGAGGGTTTATCCCAGCTCTAACACAATCTGTTCCTCTCAGCCACTCTCTTTCATAGATCAAAACGACAGCTTTGCCTTTCATTGCAGGTAAACAGCTGCTTCATTTCTGCAGAGGAGCTCATTTCTTCAGCTGTTTGGAATGAGCTGCTGGTGGCATAGTTGGTTTACCAAAAGACAGCTTTTCCAAGTTCTGGGGGACATTTGTTTTGCTAAGACTTTTCAGGTGTCTGCAAATGTGGCTTCATTTCAGAAAGGCTGCACACGCTGGGATCTCCCACTGACTTTGCATTTTTCATTTATTTCAGCTCCCCTTCTTTGCAACTTTCTTCAGTCCAGTTTAAAATGAGTCCCTACCCAGTGCTGTTCCCAGCAATATTTATTTTGTGTCTCTCTGATACAGACCTTGTCACAAGGGTCCATGTCAGTGTACTCCAAAGGCAGGCTAGCTGTGCCACCCCTCGTTTTCGTGTCTTGTAGCATATTTGCAAAAGATTTTAAAAGACAGAGCAATAGGAGAAAGAGGAAAATTGTATTACATTCACTGAAATGAAATTTCAAAGCTTAAGTTTGGGAATCCTCAAATTAATAAAAACCAGGAGGGGAAGGGCCAAGAATAAGTCAGTAGTGAGGAGACCTCAGCTCTGAACCTGGCACCTCTCTGTGATTGTGTTTGTGCTGTCTCCAGGATGGAAACTTCAGAGGTCTCCTGGAAGCCAAGAGCAAACTGCAGCAACTGTGTTTTGCCGTCCCCTCTGCTCGCTCTGGAGTGTGCACATATGTGGCTCAGAAGTAGGAACAGATGATAAACTATTGTTTTGAATAAATAAATCTTGAGGGTGTCTCTGTTGCTGTTCTCTTTAACCTCATTTGTTTACCTTAGAACATTTTCTTAAAGTTTTCTGTACATGTCTGTCTGTAGAGCAGCATTGTTTTGTTCTGTATCAGGGAAACTTGTAGGCATCGCAGTAGGAATTGGATGCAAAAATCTGGGACTGGATGGGATTTAAATGGCTTTGCTTCTAAAACAGAGTTGCTGTTTGCCTTCAAACAAATGTCTGAAGTGATATTATGGTACAAAATCTACAAAGCTGTTGAAAGGAGATGCATTTCAAGTGTGCAGCTCTGGTGCCTCGAGAACAGGTAAAATCTAACAGATGCGTTTTCCTATGCATTGTTAAAAATCTTCTGTTTTCTGCAGCGCAGAACTTCAATATTTTCCATTTTGCCGTATGTAAGGAATACACTTTTAAATACTATTTAGTCTGTCAAGCTTTTAGTACATATGGCTTAAAACTGAAGATCCTATTTAGATACAGATTTTTTATGCAAATGAATGAACTGCTAGAAATCAATAATGTATTTGTGTGTAAACAATATGCATGCCTTGCCTAGACTTTTAACCTGATAGATGGCAGACCCATAATAACCTTTTTTTTTTTTTTTTTTACTAAATACTTAATTTCTTAACCAAACCTTTCACTTACTGTGATAAGGACATGTTTCTAAATTTTTTCCGGTTTGTATACAAGCCTCCTGGACAACATACAGTATTCAATCAACAAATGTCTAAGCCACATGCCAGTATTGTTGGGCTGTTGGCTACAGAGGAATTTTAGTCATCACAATAAAAGGAGCAGTTCTGCCTTATTAGTGTGTTGTTAATCCTACCAGAAATGAGAATGTCCTACTCAAGCTGCAATCCAAGGCTGTTCTATCTCAGATAAGAATTTAGGCTGGTCAAAACTTAAATTCCCAACAGATTTTAAGGTAGGATTTTTAAATGGAAATATTTCCGTGTGAATTGCCACATTACACATTTCAGAAGAAAATTTACCATAACTTCTTCTCAAACTTTATTCTTAATTTTGAGAATTATTCCCCCATTTTAATGTTTTGCTATTGCTGTTTTCTGGCTTTTGATTTCCTGGTGACTATTATCATTGTGTAGCTTCAGAAAAATACTGATTTTCCTGAAATAGGCACAGAGCAAAAAACTAAAAATATGGCTGTTTACCCAGTTCTGCTTCCAGGCAGAAAACCTGTGGTTTGGGTCAGGGTTATTCTCATGTGTTCAGCTAGCAGCTTGCTCCATATCCACAGTGTGCTGAGAAGCCAGGAGGGGCACATGTTTGGTCAGCTCTTCCAAGGAGATGCCTGCCTGCTCTCCAGCCTGGAAGGGAAGGAGGCTCCAGGGGATTTTATGGGCAGGGGCCTGTACACACATTCCTAGAAGGGCCCTCTATTCTAAACAACTTCTTTACAAAATTATTTGAGCTTCAAAAATCAGCTGAAAATAAAGTTATGCTTCAGATGATCATATCCAGTGTCATCTGATCTTGGAAGATTTAGATAAATGCATGCTTGCTAAATGTTAGAAGACAATTAGCCATAGATTTTAATCAAAATTAGTCAATAGTTGAAGTAGTGAGAGTAATGAACGCTGCAGCTCATTGTGTAGTTCCCTTTAGCTATGTTTTATTGGCTTGGGGGCCATACCTTGACCTGTCCAAAATAGAATGAATTTTTAAAATAGCATGGGTCTGCTGGAGCCAGCTTCTCTTCCAACTCCACTACTTTAGTACATGAGGAAAAAGGAACCAAAGAAGATGGATAATTGGTCCCTTGAATTGCTAGTGCAACTGATGGTGATTGATTTGGAGGTGCTTATGTGAGAGACCTTTGGGGTGCCTTCTTTATCTTCACATATAACCTGGAATTCTGCAACAGGTCATGTCTGAAATCAGCATGGGGATCAAGGATATGCATGGAACAAGCTCAGTGTGTTAGGAAATAGATGGAAAAGTTCCTGGAGACGAAGGAAGGCACAAGGCAAAATAAGTAATTGCAGAGCTATAGACGTATCAAGGCAACTGTGAAAATGAACCTGGACTGGGGAGTTGTATTGTGTAAATGTAAAGGCTGACCCCCAGTGCAGCCTTACCCACTTTCTCCTCATATATTTACATAACTTTAAACAAATTTTTCTGACAAATCTGGCAGACCAGAGGCCCGTTTCCCCTATTGCCTGGCTGAGAGGCCTCCAGCTCTTGCTGGAGAAACCAGCACTCAGATTGAAAGGGTTCTCTCCTTTGGTCCATTCAGCCCTCAGTTCTCTCCTGAGAAAGCCATTAAAAGTGTTGTCAGGTGTGCTGCTGCTGATAAATAATAATGGCAAACATGCATTAAGAGTCAGACCTGGAAGTACCAAATTCAGTTTGCATAGACTAACAAATGGCCATTAGGCTGTAATGACCTATGTTTGATCCCACAAAACTGCTTCCATTTCCAAATGCTGAGGATAATAAATAAGACTGTGGAAGGCTTCTGAGCTTGGCTTTCTTCACAGCAGTAAGAAAGAAAATGTGTGGCCTTCCCAAAATCTCAGTCTGTCTGCATCAGGCTGCTCCTTCAAGTGTCTCTTCCAATGCCCATTGCATGAAGGAGTAGGGATCAGCTGCCCGGACCTCCTGGAGCAGCCAGGCTGTCTCTTATCCTGGACCACTTGCTTCTTGGACACATTTAAGCAATTCCATAATGGAATAACACACCTTTTTATTGCATAGTACGATTTTGAGTTGCTTTTTCATTTTGGTTTGGATCAGAGGTTGTTTTGGCAATGGAAGGGGTGCTGTTGGAGGATAGTTATGTGTACCTGAGGAGTGGGCAATGTTTGCTAAATTGTCCTGTATGTGTTTAGGATTTCCCATACCACCAGTTTCACTTTCTCTGAAACCTCTCAGGAGTGGGAATGTGCTGAGTTGGGGTGGCTGAGCCCTGACATGGGGCTTTTCTGTGCTGAGCCTCTGTTCTGAGCTTTCTGGGTGACACTGAAATCCTTCTGTTGCTTAGACCTGCACTGAGGGCAGGATGTGCAGCACAAACCCTTGGAAAAGGAGACGCTGTTCAGTACCGAATTAAGCTGCTTTAAAATCACACCTTTAGGAGAACAAATGTGCCTTTGTATATCAAGAGGAACTTTTGAACACTCAGAAAACTGAAGTACTAAAAAACCTTGGTCTTGAGCTGTATTGCCTTTCCACACACAAGGACTGTTGAACTTCCAAATGGATCATTTTGAATATTTTTATAGGTATCTTTCCAGCTTTTTATATCACCAGTTGTTACAGAGGAGATTTTTAATAAGCAACATAATAAAATGTGCTCTAATAAAGCACATTTTAATCTTTTTCCTATTCACCCTTTTAAAAAAAAGCAAAAGATGAATGAACAATTTGTTAATCCAAAAAACTGCTGATAACATGAACATTTAAATAACTATATAACTGCAAATACATATTAAAATAAGTTCAACTATTTAAAAACAATTACGAATCACTTACAGTAGTCATCTAATGTATACTTAAAGGCAAATACAGATTGTATATTTTTCAAATGAATGGAAAAACTATTCCAGCCACTTGGTGTCTGAGAAGCAAATAACTGATTGCTTTTCTGGTATTAAACTGAGGGACTGCAAACATTAAAAAAATCACTAGACCTTGAATTATATCAAAATATAATTGGAATAAAATAATTCAGAAGATAATTCAGTCTTGCTACTAATGTCGTTTACACAGATAGCAATGCTAATATTTTTTCCTTTGTTGTAGTCTTAGTCAGTTTAACTCTGTGGGTGCCAACCTGACCCTCTGCACCAGGGACAGTTTCTCTTTAAAGGTCAGCTTTTGGGCTTCATTTTTTTTTCCTGGAAAACCTACTGGTTTTTTTGTCAGTCTCTTTGTTACCGGTCCTGTAATGCTCAGAAGAGATTTCCTAAGATTCTTAGGGATTTCAAGGCCTGAATAAACATACAGTAAGAATTTTCAAAGCACCTGAGAAATTGGAGTTGCTCAAATACATTTGAAAACCTGGTCTTTATTCATTGGACTAATTCTGTATAATTCCTTTAAGGCCATGGAGGTGTTTTATTGAGGAATTCTGAAGGAAATAGGAGTTGCCCTGCCATATAATGTACTGCTTTATGGTTCACCTTTTGGGCACTGTTTGTTTCTATATTCTGCTTTCTGTATCTCTAACAGCTTTACCATGACCAAACCTGTTTAATGTCTGCTCTGATAACAGAAAAAACCCAGCCTGAGTTTCAGAGTGTGCAGAGCTGCCCTTTGAAATTCTCATCCCTTCAAGGAGCTCCAAATTCAGCACACAAAGCTCAGCTTCCCCAAATGACCGGTTGCTTTTGAGAATTGTGGCTAACACTTAAAGAATTCTCTGTCAGCAGATTTCCACGCCTGAAGTATAAGCAGATGAATGGAAGTTGTTGTGAGAGTGAAATATTTACTCACTCTGGTCCTCATCTGGGTGACCTGGAGATCAATGAAAGCGATATTGATGTCGCAGGAGGCCAAGGTTCAAACCCAACTCAGTGCCAGCGTGCAGATGGATCCATACCCTGTAAATGCTGTGCTCTTCCTCCTGGATAAAATCACAGCTTTGCTTGGGAAGGGAAGCACTGAACACAGCGAGGTTTGTTCTTTTGTCACTGGCTATACACGGTGAGAGGCACAGTATTATCACAGTGAAACTCAAAGTATGATGAACCAGAAGAAACACTGTGCTTTCAGAGTTTTTCACTTCGTGGAAAATTCCAAGGAGAGTCCAAAGGTGGAAAGATGATATACAACATTTTCCCCATTAAATGCCTGCTGAGAAATGGAAAAGTTGTTTTCCTGAGTCCATCCTGTTCAGCAGACTTTGTGTGAGGAAGAGAAGGGCAGCTCTAGCTCCAAGGAAACTCATTATTCTGTATGGGGACATGTCCTGTGATAGCCTGATAGATACATGTGCACTGCAGTATTTAGGAGCCCCTGTTAAGTTTGGAGCTGAAAGAGCCTCTCTTTTGCCCCTTTTCACTTCAAAGATGTGAAAATTAATACAGTGGCACTAACTCTGCTCCATTAATAAGAGGTGATACAGCCACAAGCTGGAAAGGGACTAAAAGGAAAGGCAGCTCCAAAATCCAAGGCCCTGCACTACCTGAAAACTTGCCCCTAAGTTTAAACAGAACACGGCTCATTTTAAAATAGGATTAAAAAGCAGTGTGCCACCAACTTCAAACAGAACATGACTTATTTAAAATTAGGATGAAGTAGTAATTTTTTAACTGTGACAACCCAGCTGACATTTGGAGGGAGTATTTCTTGCCGTGTTTAGACATCATGTTCTACCCTTGGTAGATCAGTGGATACAGAGCATGCTTAAGTTGGCTAATTAATTTCAAAAGCAGTGTAGAATTGACTAGCAGGTAATTTAATCTAAAAATAATTAAAACTATTGAAATTATTACATTGTTGTTTAATTAATATTAGTTAATATTGTAATTTTCAGCCTAAATTATGCTGATTAAAGATTTCTCTCATAAATACCAATAAAATTAATTACAAATTAATTAAATTTGCTAAAAGATTCTCATAATGGACTTCCAGCTATTCTTGATTTTTGCAATAAATAAACAGAAGCATTATTAAGTGGTATATCTTCCTGAGGGAGATATTTAAACATGATATGCAGATATTGCAAATGGAAGGATTTCCCATGAAAATAGACACGCTTAATAGCAAAGGCTGTTTTTTCCCTTCCAGTGAAAGGAAAAAAATAAAAGAGCTCCAAAGCAACATTTTTATTTTACTGTTTGGCAAGACAAAATGCTTTCCATTCTGTTCCATCTGAGATTCCAGGAAGATTTGTTGACACGTGGCAGTTGTGCCTTCTCCCAGCTCCAGTGTCTTGCATGGTAAAGATTGTTTGTAGTAAAGGAAGGCTCCTTTTACAGTGTAGAAGAAAGGCTGCATTTTTATCTGGACTGGGAGCTGGTTGTGGGGTAATTCCTTGTGTTTAGGGGAGTGTGTGCATTAACTCATGGCAAAGCAAGGAAAATCCCCGAGCTCTCCATCCAGTGGGAATCCTGATTTTGATCCCTGGTCCCATTTCAAATGGCATGAAAGCTACCACCTATCACAATGTTTGGTAGGGTGAACATCTGCAAATAAATTCAAACACATCAAAATCTCCTCTTGCCAAAAGAACCCAGCAGTTTGTTTCATGAAATAGAAATGATTTGTTTGTTGATCTCAAATCACTTCAACATTGGGTTCCCTCTTTTTTATGGTGCTATGCCACAAACCAGGTGATAACAGAGGTGGTAAGAACTGGAACTGAGCTGTGGTTTGCAGCAGCTTTTCCACCTTCTGAATTTGGCTCTGGAATTGTAAACTAATCTTCCCATGATCCATCTACCCTCCTACAGCTCTTAAACTCTTTTAAGGGGAGGATGAGGCAAGGAAATAAAGGGAAGGTGATTTAGTTGTTGAGTCATGGGGATGGTTTCAATAGAAGGACTTGAGCTGCAGCTCCCAGGAGCTCCTCTGGACATGGATGTACCTTATATAAGGTTATATTGGTAGCAAAAATATTTTGGCACAGTTCAGCAAATCAGAATCTTTTAGTCTTGTGAAGATGGCCTAAAATGATAATGTGAATATTGAAAATCCCCTGAATAAAGTTAGTTTTGTAGTAAGGATGTTTGCTACCTTTTTTTTTTTGGTTTATTTTTTGATAGGTCCAGTACAGTGGAAATTCCTCTTATTGGATTCCAGAGTTGCTTGGCATGCAGAATTTCCACTGAAATTAGTAATGGGGTGGTCACAGCTTATGTTTCATTAAAAGATTTCCCTTAACCGGACCCCTTCTTATGGTTTCAGTGTTCTCTGGAACACACTTAACTAATGAAACTTAAATGAAAGTGGTGTTCATTTAATTTTGATTATATTCTCTATTTTGTCTAAAATACATTTTTAATTGCACTATTTCTGGGGAGCTAATGAGGGGAAAAACTTGTTTCTGAGAAATTGAATCGCAGCTGTAGTTGCAGATAAGGCTGACATTCCCTTCTTAGAAAGAAGCAATCAATGCTGAATGTATCAGGTGAGTTCATTTCTCTTGCTCTGCTTTAATAGCTTATAAAGAAGATTGATTAAGTTCTTGTCTGATAGATCAATAAAGGAATGAAAGTTAGCTTTCCCTGCTTCAAGCATGGGTTTGGCATCTGCTGGGGAATGTAGGAACTGAAGAGGAGTGATGCTAACTTGAGAAAAAAATCCCTCAAACTGGGATTCCACCAATCTCATTCCTATCCTGTTGTTTACACAGCACAGGAAACAGGAGCCATGGCATTCATGAGGAGTGACCACTCAACTGTGTTTTCACATCCTCATGCTTTGGTGCAAAGTAAGATTTCATAGATTGAGCAACCAGTGGTTTTTGGGTTTATAAGCTTAAAGGATCCAGCCTCTTAATTCTCCTAATTTCCATCCATGCAGGGTAACCAATGCTTTTCTGGTCTTTGGAAACTTCAAAAATCATCTTGGCTTTCAAAATGGTGATTTAAGAGAGTGTCAGTGCAGGGGTTTTGATGCTTCAAGGTGTTTAGGCTGGGAATGGCAAGAAAGTATCCCTAAATCTGTATTTCCAGGCAAACCAATGTGCTTGCTCTTGCCTTTTTTTTCAATGTAGCATTTCAATCCCTCTTGCAGTGCTTTGCAGTCTTCCAAAAGCAGCAAAGTTGTGGAATATAAAACAATGTGTGGATGAAGGGAAACAGGAACTATAAAGTGTAGCATTTGTGACAGTAGCAATGTCACGGCTATGAGAAATTACAGAAGTAACATAACATCAGTATTTTATTTGCACATATAAAGACTTCAGTATCTTCTATGGTGGCCCATGTTTTTTATTTACTTCTGTTGTTGACTTTTATGGTTGTGTCACACACCTGAGCAGAGTCTGCAGGTCTGGAGCTGCTTTTGCAGAGGAGACATCCCTCTTTAGCAGAACGTGAAAGTGAGAGACAAGTTCAGCGTTTACCTCATTTGAATAACGTGGAAGCCCAGATATTGCTTGTATCTGAGAAAAGATAGTCAACACATGTACTGTGGAGACATCCAGGATGCTAATTAGCTGCAGACAGAGCTGCACAGTTCTCATCTCTTTATATATATATATACACACAGACACATTTTTTTCTTTCAAGCACAGTTATTTAAAGAACTCCATACGTGGTACAAAATCCAGAGATGAAACCTGGTAAAAGCAGCGTCTTGCTTGTAAATTTCTGATGCTTTGTTACTGTTACTAGAGTACATATTAAACTTTAATCTTATTGATTTGTTATTGATTTTTGTTAATAGTGAAGTTTCTTGATACAGTGTGACAGGCTGCTTGTATCAGCAATTTCAATTAGATCTCTAAATAACTGATTGTATAGACTGTCAACTTCTGTCTTTTCAAATTAACTTTCACATCTGAAGTCCTGAGTGCTCATCTGCACCAAGTAGCTTTGGCCAGGCTTTTCCCAGCCCAGCAGTGACATGCAGATATGGAAAGAAGATGTGACAAAGAAGGATTATTTTCCCTACTATTCTCTTGATTTTCAATACTTTTTTTTCTGATTTTAAATAGAGGTTTCTTTTTTTGTGATACCCTCCCATTCTTTTTATGCATATTTTAAAAATTAAAATGGGATGTTCCTAGGAAGACAATTTTCTTAATATTCATAAAGAAGTGGTGTCTGATAGAGGAGCTGCTCTTTGCAGATATCCTGCATTACTAGGGAGAGATGCAACTCTCTTAAAGATCATTCAGAGAGCAAGAATAAAGGTGGTCATGTCCCATCTGCAGGTCTTCAGTCATGGATTTCTATGTGACTGGAGTCTTAATACGATAATAAAAATCAATTGGTGACATTCATTCTTTGGTAATCATGAGACAAAAGCACTGTGCATTACACAGTTCCAAAATGGAATCCAGTGACGCATGCTATGGAACTTTCATTATCACAGTTTGCTGTTGTTAGAAGCTGTTATGTTTCCCTTTTTTTTCCAAGAAAATTAGGCTTTATGTTTCAACCAAGTATTTGAACACAGTAAGAATAACATCTGTTGCACAAAAATGCAATTTTCAAAGTTATTTGCATTTTCACCAATCAAGCTTGGTTTCAGGGAAAAAAAAATCTCACTTAATTGTATGACTAAGTGCATTGGATGCCTACGGGGTTTCATGAAAGCGTGAAGGAAAATTCTCAGTAGGGTGGCATATGGAGTGAGCTCCCTGAGGTTTGGAGTTGTGGTTTGAAGTGAGTGAGGTGCGACAGAGATGCACTGGGCCTGGCTGAGTCTCCTCTGGATCAGGAGCCCTCAATGGAGAGCCATGGCTTGTTGAGCCACTAAGGACAGACACTTTCAGGTTCCTCATCATGGTGAAGCAAGCTTCAGTTTGTGTTTTGAACTGGATGGGACTGCATGGGGAATGGGAGGTGGAGTCCCACCTGCTCCTGCCAGCAGCTGTATTTTCAATGAGGAGTGGAGACCTGCCTTCCTTCTCCTTCTTTGGCATGTGGTCATCCAAGTGTGGGAGGAGTTGCCTAGTTAAAGTTGGTTAAAGGTAAATCACTGGATTTTGCTCATAAACTTCCAGTGTGGCTGCTCAAAACAGTGCAGTGATTTGGAGGTGCAGACACTGAGGCAATGTATCCAGGTATTCTCAGGAAATCACATTTCCAGTACTGGGGTTTCTTGGGGAGGGTTGGTCAGTTGTCTTTTTCTATACTGCCTTTACTCACAAAATAATCTTGATTTGGAATAGTTTATTTCTGACAAAATCTAAGTGGGGCTAACAGCCAGCGAAGTATTTGCAATTCCCTGAGAGTGTTGCATGTTTGAAACCACAGAATGGTTTGGGTTGGATGGAGCATCTCCTTCCAACCCTGTGTCATGGGCAGGGACACCTTCCACTAGACCAGGTTGCTCCAAGTCCTGTCCAGCCTGGCCTTGAACACTTCTAGGGATGGAGTCCATAGGAGTTTGTTGTTGGCTTGGCAAATATTTGCATGGACATCTTGCAGTTCAGTCTAAGAGGAGCCTCTGACTGAGAGTTCACTTAACTCTGTATCCTGTGGTTTTCTTGCACAACTAATTGAATTGAGTAATCAGCCAGATCCTGTATTAGATGGAAAAGGTCACTTGGGTGCTGACATCTGGGGAACGTGGTAGGATTTCAGCCTGTAGTAGTTTTCCCAAAGCTGTTTGTACCCTGGCACAACCTCAGGGACCTGTTCCCTGATACCTGAACCCCCTGGGAGTTCCGGGCATGGTTGTGTCTGCAGAACTGTTCCCACTGGGCATCTTATGTGTGGTTTCAGGAACCCCTCTTCTCTGGAGGGGCCTGCATGCTTGATGCTGTATCACTTTAACACTGCCCTGTCTAAAAACATGGTTATTATTCATTGGAGTTAAACTTTGGGGTCAGTTATTTGTGGTGAACCCAGAGTGCTTTGGGGGAGGTCACCCAGCAATGAGCAGCTCTCTGGTGTCAGGCAAAGAGCACTAAAATGATAACAACAACATTCAGGTAAAGCTTTGCAAGCCAGATCCTCTGTACCAAACACTGACAGGAGAGGTCTGTAAAACTACTAATTGTGCATTAACAAAGCCCTCCTAAACCTGAACCAGAAGGGACAGCTGGCTTGGAAAGACAAGCACTCCCAACTCCCAGCTAATTGCTTGCATCAGCTCTTTTGGGTCCCTTTTAAAAGCATCCGCGGGTTAGGCTAAGCTGTACAAAATCCGACTTTGGCCCCACTCTCCAGTTTTAGTGAAAGGCCACCTCTGCCAGCTTGGAAATGCTACAAGGAAGTTCAGCAATGCACAGCATTAAAGGTGTTTGTACTCTGCATGAGGCTCCCTAAAATGGATGCACATGTTTAACTTCCTGCACTGTGAGTAATCCCATTGACTTCCACGAGTGCTCATTGCTGTAAGATTCAGTTTATATGCAAGTCTTGCCACTCCTGGAGCATCAGACGCCTGCTTTTAACAGCTCCTTTGAAAGCTAATAGAGCTGGACTTTGAACTTCACAGTTATAATTCCCTGCATTTAGCTTGGGCAACCCCTTGGATGCTGAAAGTGATGGCCAGAGACTTACTGGAGTGAAGACAAAATGCTGAGAACAAGGCAAGAAACATGCCCTTTTTTCCTGGAAAAAAACAGGCTTTCTCTTTTCCAGTAACTGCTACAAGAGAAAATTGGTCTCAAATCATCTCAGACTTGGGCCCAGTTCTGCCACCTTTTACTAAACTCCTTTTGGATTTAATCAGAACAAGATTGGGCTAACTGCATAATTTCCATGCTGCTTTACTGATAAATGACTTTCTTATTTTAAAAATTGAATCTTCACTTTAAGGTGCAATATGTATTCCTTTTTTCTATCCTAAACTAAGGCTGATTCTGTACTCTTTCCATAAGCAAAATGCCTTAGGAGACTCTGAGATTTGCTTGTGTGAGCACTGCAGCAGGGCCTGAGCTGCAATACACAGGATGCTTCAGATAAAGTGATAAAACTGGTGCAGAGTCCAGCAATATCTTTGTAAATATTGAAATGAAGTAGTTGCTAGTCCAGGGCTGTACCCACCGTGTGGGATATCTCACAACTCTTCCTGAACCTGTGTCTGAGGCTACTTTATGCATTAAACACAACAAGACAGTCAAAGGTGTGCATTACATTAAGATAACATTCTTTCAGGGTCACTGGAGGCATCTGGCTGTGCCTTGTATCTCCTCCTGCTTCCAAGACATTTATCTCACAGGAACACGTGTGTGTGTTTGTTCTGTTACCTAATCATAAAGTGGCATTTAAAAATGGGCCTCTCCTATTAGCTGATGAGGTCGGCTGGCTGGATGTGCAGCTGCCTGGGGCTGCTGAGAACACGGCACCTTTGCAGCTGGGGAATCTGGGCTGCACTGCTGCTGGTTGGTGGGTCTGGGATACAGGATGTGCCACCTGGATCTGCAGGGCTTTTCTGTGGGCACTGCTTCAAAACCAGCTCCTTGGCCACAGGGTTATCAGATGGGGCTGTGACCTGCTGGGCATCGTTTTTGTCGGCCCAGGATATGTTTGGCACCTGCAGCACCAAGATAGCGGCAGAAATGCTCTACTTACTCCCTCTTCCCTTGCTCACTGAAGTGCTATTCCCCTGATCAAAACCTGGCTATTTGAGCTAACTCAGAATGCTAATTTTAGGAGAAACTCATGTCCTGTTAAGGAGTTGTTTTTCAGCTGCAACCAACCTCAGTTAATGAATCCAGACTACAAATGCCTGGAAGAAAAATGCTGCCTCAGGTCCCTCCAATCCACTTCCCAACTCATTTGTAGGGTCACTAGGTTGGGATTGGTGAGCACCACATTTCTGTCTTTTTTAATTCACAAGATGTTTAAAATACAGAAAGGTAAGGAATCAGGTCACAGTCCTGTAAAGAGTCACAATCAGTGAAGTCAGTAGAGAGAAGGGGCAGGAAGTCTGAAGTGCCCTTTTTCCTCTACTGGGATGGTCCCAGCTGTCCCTGGGTGTGGGACACTGGCACAACAGTGTCACTGATAGTGCCTGGCAGGTGATGGTTCTGAATATCTGGATAGCAGAGGAAAGAAGCAGAGGCAGATGAGAATGTGTATCTGGCAAGAGAGAAGGAAGATTTATTTGAACAGGACACTGAGATGTGCTCTGCGTGCACTGCTGCATGCAGAGAGCTGGGGTGGGGGAACCTGGCTGGGACATGGGGCAAAGATGATGGAAGTCTGAGGTTTTTTCTTTTTAAAAAGACAAAAATCAAAGTAGCTTTGTAAATTCATAGTAATCTGTCACGGAAAGGGGTGATTTCACTTGAGAATTCTCTGTTTAGCAAAATGGGTTCATTTTTTGGAAGGCTTTAAAATAGGCTACATTAGGGTTTAGAGCCTTTTAAGATCCTCTCATCCCTGGTTTTGAGATGCATACGGTTTTTATTCCTGAAGCTTGCACATTTTAGCAACACTAGCTTTTAATTCATTATACAGCAGTATGGAGCTGTTGAGAGAGACATAGCAGCTTGATTCATTTGAAATCCTAGGACAAATAGGCTTTAAAAAGCAAATGCATTCATTCTGACACTAATTATGTGTCTTTCCCACATGTCGTAGTATCTTGTGTCACAAATTGCTCTCATTTGCTACTCAGTGCAGAATGTCTGAGAGACGATGAGTGCAAAACAATGTGCTTAAAGCAGGTGTAGGACAGGTCTAAAACCTGTGAAGTGTCTGGGGGCAGGAAAAAAAGAAACTTCACACCAAAAGGATAAAAAAAAACCCAAATAAATCTTTCAATAGGTATTAATTTTTGCTAGATTTTAGTTGCAATTTTGCAGCATGTAAAATACGCTGCTACATGCCTGGCAAACGGAAAAGGAAGATGCTGGTGACCTGGTGAGCACCTTTCAGGCACGTGGAGTTTTTCCCAGAGCAAGGGTAGAAGCTACTCTGAGTGCAGACACACTTTTCCATGTATATGAATGCAAAGGATTTGACATATTTAAGTGAATTAGAAAAACCTCGTGTTACTGAGCCAGTGCTTGTTGCTGGATAATGGACAAGACTGGTATTGCTCTTGTGTAACTAATCCTGTAATAGTGTCACAGGTTATTTGGTACCAACTGGTGTTTCTGTTCTCCTTGGAAAAGAGCACCCTTCTCAGCTCAGAAATTAGAAGTTGACAAAAACCAACATGAGCAAAAATAAATCATTAAAACCAAAGATGGTTTGTTTTTAATTTTAGATAAACTGCTTCTGTTTCTTGCGGGAGGCAGAGGCATCCTCTTCATGTCCAAGAGTCTGAAGCAGCAAACGTCTTTTCACCTGTGCTGCAGGATTCAAAGCTGGCATGCCTTCCACGTAATGCAGTTTGACAGTTCATTTGAAATAAATGTGCCGATAACCCTTAAAAGTGGTAATAAAATACTCTTTGCTCTACTGTACAGATGATTAATACCACTAAAGTAATTAAATTCCATTAGGCTGGGGTTCACATACCCAAGGAATTGGTGCCAGGATTTAGCAGATCTCTAGTGAGGACAAAAGACTAATGCCTTTTAAAGCAATGTTTCACAAGTAAAATCCCAGGAAAGTCTATATTAACTTAGGACATCTGCTTGTTGTGATTGTTTGAGCTATTGATGCATTGGATCATTAGCAGGGGACTGTGAACTACTGTTTTCCTGTTGACAGGGATCTCTCACCAGGAACTGCGAGGTTTCTGCAAAGGGAGGAAAAGCAGAGCAGGGCAGCCAAGCTGGGGCTGGTGCCTGGGCTTTGACTTACAGAATTATTGCTAACTGTACACTCTCTGATGGTAGGAAACAGCATTTTGCCCCCAGCCATTTTTCCCAAGATCAGAGCCAAAGTAACTCTGTCTCCTGCTGTTTTGTAGCTGTAGATTCTTAAAGAGTGGCATTATTGTAGTCGATGAACAGTTTGCCCCCGTTCAGATGGCTGCAGTAATGACCCACAGGGGAGGCAGTGCTTAGGCGCTGCTGACAATGTGACCAGGTGCTGCAACATAAGCATTTCATTAAATATTGAAGCAATGGTTTTCAGTTACAGTGGCAAAAAGGAAATTTGGGCTATGTCCAAATATGTGGCTATTTTTTTTTTTTTCTTTCAACCTCTTCTAATCATATTATTTTTTTTGTGTGACCTTTCTCCTGCTAATTAGCTGCTGCCTTGAGAAGCATTGTGGGTAATATATCCAAGGTAATTCAACGTTCCACTTTACACTGTGGTAATCACTCTTAATGTATCAATGATTTATTTACTGCATAGTTTTTTGTGAACTTAAAAAATGCAAACCACAAAAAGCACCCTAATCTTTATTTTTACCGTACTTCAAATCTACCCCCAAAAATGTAAATAACTCAGATTTCTGTTTGAAAGTGACAACAAAAAAGAATTTGCATTACAACCTGTTTGGCTTCAAGGTGATGTAACCATGTAGGAAGTGAGTGTTGTCAGCAGGTGCAAGAGAGGTCTAAAAGCTCAACACTGTCTGAGATACTCCTGGGTGTAGTGTCTGGGTGTTGTAAAATTGGTTACTCCACACGACTGTGGTGGGTAATATTAGATGATGTACAGTGCCTGCTGCTGCTTCTGCCCATAGATCTGAGTGTGGGATCAAACACCACCTTTGGCTAAAATCCAAGGACATATTAAATTCTAATTAAACATAGCCATCCTTTGAATGTGGCAGCATGTTTGAAAACAGAAATTATCGCAAATAAATGATCAAAATCATCAAGAAAGGTGTATACATTCCTAGGATCTGTATATTAAGCTGTGCTGTTCTATATATATATCTATATGCTATAGCATATTTGCTAAAGAAGCTGGCAGTTTTCATTATTCTACCTCTGTTATTATGAATCACTGTTTATGAAATTATACATAACATTAAATCACTTAGAAGTGCAATAGTTTAATTTTTAAAATATTTCTATTCTTTGCCACACACAAATACATTCAGTACAAATTGTTCCTATAAATATGGTCCTGCCTGTCAGAGTATTTTTCATAGCTTAAAAATTCTTTACTGAGATGCAGGTGCAAAACCAGTCAGAAAAATATTTTAGGGAAAAAATTATATTGCTCTACTAAGGCCTGTGTTTCACACATGCACTGATAGAGATTTGAGTAAACAGGTGCTATTCAAAGTTACAACTGTTTGTTTTCTAATTCTAATACTTGATATAGTGAGATTTTCTCTTCCTCTCTGAAAAAATATTTAAATTATTTTTAAGGGTCATTGTCCATTTTTTTTCTCCTTTCCTTTGAAAGGAGCTTTTTTCTTCTGTTTTGTCTTTTAAAGATTTTTGCTTTTTTAAGAAGGGAAACTATTACTTAAAAAAAAAAAAAAAGAGAAAGGAGGAAGACTGCAATGTAAATATATATAACAAGAAGGGAGATATCTTGAGGTATTTTTTAAAACCATTAGCTCTTTCTTCATTACACTTGTAAGCTGCTGCTGTGGTGCTCAGTCTGGCTGGAATCACAGGAGGAAATGCAGCAACTGTTTAAAGCTGCAGGATTATGAAATGCACAAGGCAGCATCTTATTTATGTTGGAAAGAGCAGATAAACCCGACAGCGTATGAAAATGTTTCCAGAAAAACAATATTACACTGCAGAAATTGCTGTGATTACAAATCTGACCCTGTGCTCTTTGCACTGGTTCTGCACTTCCAGGAGCAAGCTCTAACTGGTGAACTGGCATCAGCCAAACCTCCAAGTATTTCTGTAAGGATCCTGTTTAACTGCAGGGATTTGGGTATTTCCCAGAACGTGGCATTTGCTGAGGCTCTGCTAAAAGATCCAATGAGTCTGCAGATGAAGTAGCCTACCAGTGAAATATTTATTATAGGATGAAAAGTGTAGGGTTCAGTTCTTGTAGCAAACCTTCTGTGAAGGCATATAAAGCCCAAGGTTGAACCTAATTTAGCTCCTGTTCAAAGAACAGCATTCAGATAATTTTAAAATATTTGTTTTTATGTACTTACATTTTTATATTGTGTGATTTAACATCATATTGCTGCAAATTTTGTATTTTTTTATTTTGGTGACAGAGTTTAGTTTGAAAACATCCTTTATGTCCCTGTCCCATACATCAAAAATCCATTCTGGATTCAGCAGGATTATTGACAATTATAACTTGACAGCCACTAAACATTGACTCATCATGCCACAGCCATGTAATTCTCTAGCAAACAGTTCCATGACCAAATGATTTGGGACTCTTACCCAAACTTTTAGGGTACCTGTGATTTAATCCAAATCTTATCCTTGAAACAATTTGTGGAATGCAAAGATTCAATATTCTCAATTACTGCTCAATAGCCAGGGGATTTCTTTTCCATCATTCCACTGGGGAGAAAATGTTCAATGCATATATGCACATATCTATATAAATGTTTATATTTATGTTTTTTAACTGTCCAGGAAAGTGGCAGGAAATGGAAGAAAAAAAAAAATTGTCTTATATGCAAATAAGATGTTCTTATTAGGGCTGTATTTTTGTCAGGATAATAGCAGATCAACAAAGGGATTTATGGTGCTGTGTGACTATTACAGAAATGCTTTTGGCTGTTTTACTGAACTTGTGGCAAGTTCCTCATGAAAATAAATCATCTTATCTACCCTGCAGGTACAGGGCAGGGCTTCTGCTTTACTTCTTACCAAT
This sequence comes from Parus major, assembly GCF_001522545.3. Lineage (NCBI taxonomy): Eukaryota > Metazoa > Chordata > Aves > Passeriformes > Paridae > Parus > Parus major. The sequence continues at coordinate 2,458,601 of NC_031770.1, forward strand.
GGCTTTTACTCCCGAGCCTTGCTAACCTGAGAATTATTCTTAGATCAAGGGGAGGATTTGAGTCGGTCTTTTCTATTAATCTGTAAAAAATTTACTAGCCATAAATGTGTCTGTCTTAATGGTGGGGCTTTGTTATCTCTTTGTTTTGTGGATCTTAAGTTTTTACAAGCCATTACCAAGGTATTTGCACAGTAATGGATCAATCACCATCCAGTCCACCTGCTCAGAATTATCTAGCCTTTTAATATATTATTAATGTCTTTGATTTGCAGAGGGGAAGATTGCAGAGGCTGTTTGGAGCTGTCTGTGTTGTACACTGAGGAAAAAAAAAAGAAAAATAGATGGCTTTATGTAGAGACAGTCTCCATGAACAAATATTTTTCATATTGCTGGATTTAGGAAACGTTAAAAAAAATTAAATGGAGGACTTAAAGGACCAAAACAATTTGTTGAAAAAAAAAAACTAAATAAAGAAAAGAGGAGGGGCAGTGGAGACTAACAGAACTCTCAGTTGCTGAAGCCTCCTCTTGGTTTTCATGCCTCACCTTGCATTCATGTGCCTTTTTAGGCTGTTCTGTTCTTCTCCTGTAATAAACTTTCCCCACTGATGAGTTATGGATGCAGAGAAACCACGGGGCTGTTTTTTGTCTCAGGGTGCACGTTTGCCGCTTTGCCATTCTTTTACATTTTCATTCTTCATGCTGATGAGTCAGTCCAGATTTATATTACCATGTTATTATGGATAGTATAGACTGAGTCTCCTTGAAAGTAATGGCATGTGATTGCTTACCCCATTACTTTCAATGGGACTAAGTCTATGTCATCCTTAGGGACTCCATCCCATTGAAAGTAATAGTCTGAGACTGCCCACATCGTTACTGGGCTTTAAATTGGATTGAATTTATACTGATCTGCAGAGGCCTGCCACAAAAAGCCTCATTTTTAACACATAAAGTTGATAAAAGTTTTTTGCCAGTGGTTGGAAAGTTTAATGAAGTATTTGAAACTGGGTTTGTAATGTTAAAAAGATCGGTTTACGTTGTTTGTGGTCCTTAGCATTTGACCTGAATGCAGTCAAACGAGCCCCAACACTAACATATTTAATGGAAGGTTTTTCCTCTACTCTCCTTTTAATTGCTACTTATGTATTTTCATTTTTTAACCCTCCAAAAAGCTGCTGCTGTGTTTTACTGACTTTCATATTACATTCAGTTGGACCTTGCCCTATTACTTTCTTACATGTCTAAAATACTGTCCTAAAAATATTTCTAAATTATGTCACATTGTTTTGAGGAACACTTCTCACTGCCACTTCTAATAATCAAAATATATTGTACTTCAGGTAGAAAGTGTGCTTTCCTAAATCAGCAGCTCTTTATCCTATTGGCATAGAACATCTTTTTAGGAAAAAATAATCTGTTAAGGTGAAAATATTATGGCCCTCCCTCTGATGGCAGCATTTCTGTTAAATTTATTTAGAACAAGAGCTTTACTTCTACCCTTACTAATGTTAGGTGCTAATGTTCCCTTGGAAAATAAAAGTGCATTTTTTTATACTTTTACATAGCCATGAAATGCAAGCAGATAAAATGAAATCCATTCCAGAAAGATTAATGTTACAATGATAATGCACTGGATGAAATGGAGAGACTAAACCTCTGTTTTTTCTTAAAGCCTTGATCAGTCCTAGGAAGAGGAAATGGTGACTGATGAAATGAGGAAATTTAGCAGAGGAATCCAAGTAGTGTCTGCATGTCCTTCCCCCAGCTGTGCTTGTGGTGTCACAGAAATGACACCCGTGTATCTCCACAGTGCTGTGTCCACCTGCACTAAATGCAGGCTGTAGAATAAATACACACCATGCCCCCATTTAATCTATAATGCATCATACAGTATTATATGAGAAATGCACTTTTCTTAGGTAATCACCATGACATAATTTATTTCAGAAGAGATCACAGCGCTACAGCTGTTACAAGTGATTTAGCAATTGAGTCATCAGCAGCATTTTATACATACTCATATTTATTAAAACCCTTCAGAAGCATTAGAACACATTTCAGCCCTATGGAGTGAATGGAAAACATGTCTTTAAAGGGGCAGTGCAGACGTTGTTTTATGTTTATTGGAGGCTGCAGTATGGCCAAATGTCACAGGCAGTCACAACTCGCTGTAACTCAAGCAAATAAAACATGCATATAGCCCTCTCCCCACAGCATAATATACCTCCTTTCATCATCAGCATTATTGTAATATTCCCACATGTCACTGCAGGTAATGAGCTGAGCACCTATGCATGGACATGGCTAATATGCAGGTGTATATTTTTAATATGTGCTCATATGTTTGTATCCCTCTCTTTATTGAATGCTTACCCACTATCAAGACTCCTGTCATATTTTTTCCCCTGACTTACTTCAGGCGCATCCAGATTTTTAAACCAAAGTGGAGGTTGGGTGTCTTGTGTGTGAAGAATTGTTTCCTGCTGTAGATTCTTTCTGTGGCAGGAGCATAACTGGCAGCTCGCTGGTTTAGGAGGAGGGTGCAGTGAAATGTACATTTTTTCCAGCAGGATGGTTGCTGTACTTTTCCTCTGGATGTGAGAGATGGAAGGATTAGGTAATCTTATTTACCAAATGACATGATATAGCCAAGAAGCAAACGTGTCCATTTCTTCAGACTCTATCAACTAGTTAAATAAAACATATTCTTTCTCCTTATGGACCTTCCTTACGTTATATTTTTATGCACATTGCATTTTAAAGAAATATTTTATATATGTCTGTGTAGTAAAGGCCAGATTCCACCCATCTGGTAAAGAATTCTGTGGTTATTTATAAACATTGTAGCAGAGAGGAATCTAAAGGAGGGGTTTGAGAGAGGAGATTGTGGCCTTGCAGTCTGGGAATTGCCAAAGCTCTCAAAGCTCCATTCTTCGTAGAGATGCATGGAAATGTGAGTAGATGGATGGGGCAGAGACAGAGTTCCATCCAAGAAAGAGCAAAATGCCTTAATTTCTGGTGATGATGCCAGGGAAGGTGCTGGAGGGATTTAGAGAGAGTCTAACCAAGTTCATAATGATGGATAAGAAGCGAGAGGTCGAATGCTTGAGATTAGTGTTGGGAGTTTAAGTACACTGGGATTGGGTAAGGTTGGCCCAGAGGTGCTGGAAACCATCAGAGTAACCTGAGCCCTGTGGAACTGAAAAAATGGCAAATGAGTTCAATACCTTTGGCTTTGGAATGCTCTCCAAAATTGCCATTTCCCTTAAAGTCCTGACCCCTCCTCAAAAATCCAGTGCATTAATGGCATTTCTCACTGTGCCTCTAAAGTTTGAGGGATGCAAAATCAGTAGCTGCTTTAAAAATGTTTACCCAATACTTCAAGTGCTAGACTGAGGATGATAGAAATTTGGGTTTCCATCCAGAGGGAAATGCTGCTGTTTATTTTATAGACTCACACTTCAGTGTATACATGTGTCTATACTTATGCACAGATGTATCATTTTAAAGTCATCAAAAATTTATTTCCTACCCTAAATGCACTATAACTTTTCCTACTCTCATAAACTCTTCTCTCAGGGACAAATGCTGCTTCCCACCAGCAGTCACGCTCTCTGTAACAGAAATGGTTTCCCAAAATCCATGGGGCCTTGTGGGGCTGGATCTTGGCAAGACACATCGCTTCACATGTAGTCTGTTTTGAAATGATTGTTCCAAGGTGAAGAAAACTTTAAATAAGAAGCTGTGTCTTCAATCAGAATATTTTGTGTATAAGCCCATTGCTCTGTCAGGGCCTCAAGGAGAGCCCCATAGTGGGTGATGCTCATTTGTCTGTGGTCCCTCTTGGTGATTATGGATCCCAAGAAGAAGACTGGAAATTTGAGAGGGAGAATGTTATCAGAGGCTTATGAATGCTGAATGCCATCTCTTTGGGCATTAGGAACTGGCTTTAGGACAAATAGGTGCTTGTCATTCACAGGTATCACTGTGCCAGGGCTGCCACCTGTGGCTCTGGGGGCTGCTGTTCCTGGCCTCTGCACCCAGGTTTGCAGGCAGGATTGATGGGAGCTCCCTGGGCCCCTCCTTCTGTCTCTAACCTGTGTTCTGGTGGGGGCTGTGGTGTCCAGGACACTCCAGATTTCCTGCCCTGGCTGTGCTGTAGACACTGTACTTGTAACATTTGTCTCCTTTGGAGAAGCAGCTGAGAGAGCCAAGTGTGAGGAGGATTAATTAGCATTAAAGACTTTCCTGCGTTGCATCCAGTAATAGCATCACATCTTAAAATGATGTTAAAATCACCAGATACAGAAAGTGTATAGAAAGCCAAGAGCCATGCACAGCCTTTACTTTGTGGTTTTGAACTTTTAACACTATAGGGACCTTCTGACACAAGTCAGAAAGGCACAACCATTTTTAAATGACTTCTTGTGGTGATGCGTGTGGCAAACATGAAATTTGGAGTTGTTTCAACTGTGATTTTTCCTTCTTGCTTTTGTAGATGTATATGTTTATATATATTTCAAACCCCTGACAATTTCAAATTAAGACAGGTGTTAGCTTTATCTTCTTGCTAGGTGAAAAATCAGGCTTATTTTTATACTTGGAGGATGTTTTCAGCTTAACTCTGGAATTATGAGCAATATCTGAGCTCATTATATTAGAGTTTAGTGCAGTGAGCACCAGCTGGTATGGAGTTAATGGCAGAGCTGGTGGGAAATGACATATAGCACATAATACATTTAACATGGCTTTAATAACAATAACAGAAAAACATTTTCCCTGAATCCTTGTCCATATTGAATTCAGAAATATCATATAGTTATTTTATCAGTATGATATCTAAAGGAGGACCTACTTGTTTTGACAAGGAACACTGTTTGACATGAAAGGCTCTGCTTTAAATAACTGCTTTTCTTACATGTTACAATAATTTTATAACACATTTTGAACCAGTTTGAAAGATGCAGTTCTAGAATTTTTCAAGGCCTTGTGACTAATGTGGGGGGGAAAAAACCTTTCAGAGTTGGGGTTTTGATTTCCTCTTTATTTCCTCTTGGCATGCTAAAATATGATTGGTTAATGCCATCATTTTAATGGATTTGGGAAGTAATTCCAACCTTCATTTACCTTGTGTTGTGGTAGTAAGATAAGAGGTCTGAGAGGAAGATTAGCAGAAAAGTCTTCTTCTGAAAGCTGCTGGAAGTACAGATCCAGTAGGAGCGAGTTATTTGGGAGGAATAATCATTTTTAGCAACGCTTTAGGTAAATGTTTAACATTTACATTGTAGCTTCAGTATCTGTATATGCAGAAAGGAAATGGAGATGCTTGAAATGCTCTCTAAGGTGGGAAGATATTTGTAAGGAAACACAATTTAAAAAAACAGAAAACAAATGTTTCATGTTTTTATGATACCTCCTCTCTGTGAGAAAAGTTGTGAGAGTTTATTTATATTTTTCTACAGTGACTGCATAGTCACACAGTAGAGCTATTTCATTTTGTTTCTTCCTCCTCCCCCCTTATTTATTTAATTTTTAAAAAATTTCTCTTTTTCTGTTGTTACTTGTATCTTGGAGGCATTGGAACCTACTGTGAGCTGATGGGTCTTATATTACCCTGAAAGGAGCAAGATTTGTGACTTCTCTAATAAGTTGTGACAGTATGTTCCACACCCCTGCCTTTCTGCCAAAAAATCTGGGTTTCCTATTCTTCACAGGCATCGCTGTTGTTGCTTTAAAATTTTATTATTCATGGTAGCATTTGCATTGTTGGAAACCCAAACATTAAAAAATCATGAGGTAGGGCTGCAAATCACCTGATTTTTTTTTATTTTATTTTTATTTCTTTTTTAATTAATACATTTGGTGGTTTTGGGCTCTTTGCCTTTTTTATTTTAACCTTCTGAAATACACACTTAAGACATACTTTCAGTTTCTCTCTGTAACCAGGATGGCTAAAATTTTTCAAATTTGGTTTTTAAAGGAAAAATAGAATTTCTTGATAATAAACAGATTCCAACAAGAAAATCTAGCTCGATGTGATATTTTGCAGAGGGACAGCAGCTGGGTGCTGCCCATGTGGAGCTGTGTCTGTAAATCTGTGCTGAGTGAAGAACTCAGCCACATCCCAGGGAAAGCTGCAAATTTTGGGATGCACACAGCTGATTGCCAGGAGTTTCCACCAATATGTTTGTTAGGAGAGATCCTGTTTGGAAAGGACAAATATTATTTGAGCCTGGCCCATCCTGGTAGGTTTTAAAAATCGAGGCTAAGACATGGAATTGGAATTTCCCTCAGAGGAGATCTGGGATGCTGCACTGCCACCAGCTTGTCCCCTGAGCAGGCAGGCTGCCACAGTCGGTACAAGCTGGAGCTTTTTCCATATGAAGAAGTTTGCAGTGACATGAAGTCATAGCAGAATTAAAAACTGGTCTTTGCCAGAGATGGAGGGGTTCAGTTTGGCTTCTGCTAAGACAGATTTTTAACTATGTTTTAATGAGCTTGGTACACGTTTTCATTTATCATATTTTGCTGAGTACATCCAGTATTAGAGAACTGGAGAACATGATGTGAGATTGCACTTGGGTTAAAACAATGAAAAGCTAATTAGATGAAATAAGTATAATGTATTAATATTTGTGTTATATTAGATAGGTTATGGAAGTTGGGTTAATCTAAAATGGTTCTTAATAGAATTGCAAGAGCTGTCTGACTCCTGCATGTGCTGTATGGGGAGCCGACAAGGGATTTTGCTGGAAATCCAGGAAATCTGCATTAAAGTATAATGTTTCCTGCTGAGAGGGATCTGGTGAAACGGTGGGGGGAAATAACCAATACTTCAGTGCCACTCCCTGTTACACAGGAATGCCATTCCCTGCCTGGTCCAGTTCACATGGAAAAGCCTTTGTCAGGAGTAGAGAGTAAACTGGCATTTTTTCTTCTGTCTGTATTGCTGAGAATATTGCAGAGGTTTTAAGTGATTTTTAAGAAGTCCAAATTCTGCATCACTGAAAACAGTGGGAGTTTGAGTTTTAGCAGCAGTGGGAGCAGGATTAGTGGGACAGTGACAAGGGATCATCTCTTTATATTTACTGATCCAAATGACTCTGAATGGAGTTCACTTGGTGCCTGTGAACTTACACCAGGAATACTGTGCCCCACTCCAACCATTTGTGCAAACATGTGCAATGCTCTCATTCCACCTGTCTGTTGCTGTTCCTGGCATTGTTTTGGGAATTGTAATTGCAGGAGTGGCTTCTCCATCCCAGAAAAATTGGTCAGAGAGAGGTTTTAAATTCCCTACTCCATCCTATACTAACACCATCTCTTGTAATCCACAGAGAAAACTTTAGGGGTGTGGAGGAGTTGGCATTGCTGGGTGCTAGGAACCAATTAATACTTTAGTGATATATTCCCAGTCACAAGTTCTTGAGTTCTTAGACTTGTGATGTGCTGGTTTTGGTTTGCTTTGCTTTCTTCTTCGTTTTTTTAATTTTTTTTTTTTTTTTATTTCTTTCACATTACTAAACCTGAAAGGCTAAATTTTCCCAAACATTTGTAATCAGTTGCTCTCTTCATCTTCAGAAAAAATCCTGTAGGTCACCTCCAGATTTTCTTTATACCCTATGACCATCTTGTTCATGGGAATTTACATTAAAAAAGAATAAAAATAAATATTTGCTTTTTCTTGTTTTGACACTGCAATTCTGACCCTTGAAATGGGGCCATTTCTGTAACTGAGTGATAGGAGCCTGCCTTGAGAATTTTTCACTTGCTTGTAAGAATGAAGCTTTTGATAGCTCCAGTTAGGCGGACACTGAGGATGTTTATATAGAAATGGATTCATTGCTATTCATGTTTTCAGATTCTTGAACATTTTAAAAAGATGTTCTGCAATATTCCTTTGAAGAAATAGCACTCTCAATAAAAATGTTGAAGCTATAAATGGAGATAATCTTACACCATTCTTGTTTGAAAAGCCCAGAGAAAAGAGCACTGTGTAAATGCAAGTGTGCCTCAGACCTTTGTGATGCCTCCCAGCTCAGGAACCTTCACCCCTCTGGAACACAGCAGCACTGATTTGGAAGGATATTTTAATTTTTTGGCAGGCACATCATCACACCCAGTGAAGATAAAGAAGATTTAGATCTGAACTATTATATTCTAAGCAGGCTACCAGGATGTCTTTGTGAATCGGGGGCATTTGGAATTGTCTCCCTGCCAACACATATTCCAAGCATGCATTATACTTCACTGAGATTGGTAAAAAGGAAATATTTATATTCTACTCTGGAAAATATTTCTCCTCGAAATTATTTTTTTGCATATTATTTGTATTAAAAAAAAGGATGAAAGAATATTTTTTTGCAAAGCCATGCTTTTGATTTGCCTGGTAATATAATAAATAATAGTATTAGAAAATGTTTCTTTGAATAGGCTATAAAAATAATTTTTCCACCCAGTTCTTTGGAAGATAATTAAAATATTACAAATCAAAGGAATAGAAGCCCTGAATAAAAGAAGTTGCTTAAATGTAGTACACAGCTTGCATTTCAAAATGAAAACCACTGATTTAGTTAAAAATACATGCATGGGAATGCACATTACTTTAACCTTTGGAGCACTAAATTATTGTGGACTTGCACACCCAGCGTGTACGGATTTTTGGGGCAGAGCAGATTCTTGCACAGCTATATTTCTAAAATTATTCTCTCAAATAATTCAAAAACAATTAGAAAACTAATCAGAAGTGTGTGTGTATGTTTGAGTGAGCAGGCATGAGTGTAAACAGCACATTTGTAAGCAAAAATATCTTTAAGGTGCACATATCTGCAGGCTGAAATGTTATCATAAATATTCAGATTATAATCTGCAATGTACAGAGTAGCCATGCATTATGCAAATCCATGTGTGTATTCTGTAGCAGATAGATATAGAATAGTTTCAGTAAGAAACAGAAAGCATATGGCATCTCTGTGCTTAATATTGTCAGGCTCGGGAGTTAATTTAGGACATTTGATGGGAAGGCTTTTTTTTTTTGCCTATAGCCTGTCACACTTCGGATGATGCACAACCACCTCGGCAGAAAAATATATTGAAATGTTTGGGATGTCTTTGTCAGTGGGAGTTTTGTCAACTAATAAAGATGCTGCGTTTTGGCCCGAGCTCTGTTCAAAATAAATTATATTTTTTGTCTAATGTAAAATTAAAATGAATAAACATCATAAAGCTGAAACCTATCCTAGTGGCTGTTTGAAAATTCCAGAGATGTGGCACTAGGGAGCGACCATCATTCCAGTGCAAAATGTGCCGAGCTATTTTCAATGGAAAATGAAGAGCAGAAATAGAAGACTGAAATAACAATAGGCTGATTGCTTTCATTTTTTGGTGTGTAGTTTAACATTGCATTAAAGAGAACAACTGAGTTCCTACATTTTTCCTATTTTCTTGTCATGGATATATTAGCATTACATGATGCATACTAATTATAAAGTTGGCTGTAACAAGAGTTCCTCTTGTGAATCCATTTAAGAACTGATTGTTTACTATCTTTTTCTGTAAGTATAAAATTTTAATTATGCCACTGACAGGAACTGTGCGTGATACAGTGCTCTACATTTATCACTGGGAGAGGGCCAGTTGCAGAGCTGTTTGACTTTGGAGAAATCCTGATGCGCTTGCAATGTTGAGCAGCAGGTGCCACATTATTATGTACAGAAAAGCAATTAGGAAGCATATTGGATGAATGGGGAGTGCATTAATATTAGCAAGTACATTTGTCAGTGGTTTTGATGCGAGTCTTTTTCTTTTCTTTATGCAACATTAAGATTGTGGCTCTCATAAATTCTCCCCTTAAATTGCCATCTGTTCCCTTGTCATGCAGTAGTGAGGTAGAGAAAAGTTTTCTTGACAAAATGAAAAGAATTTCTTTTATTTAAAGTAGAAGCAAAGGAGCCTACACAAAGTGGGAGAATTGTAGGTTATGCAATTGAGCTTTGTATGTGTTAAGTAATTACTGTTGAATGTAACATTAACTATTGAACACTTACGATCTTTTTTTCCCCCTCCCCCTGCTAGATTTCAGTTTTTCAATGATTTTGTATATTTTTAAAATATGGTGTGAGGCAGTTTTAAATAATTTGTAGAAAAAGGCTGGCAGCCCAAGCTGGGTATCTGCACCGCTTTTGGTGGGATTCAGGAGGAGGCTTTTGAGCATTGGCCCTACATCCCATGCTTTGGCCACATCCTGCTGGCCCCACATCGCAGGCTTTGGCTCCCAGTGCAGAGCAGCTGGAACTGGCCACAAAGCACATGGAACTGAGCACAGAGGTACAACTCTGTGAGTGTGTGTGTGTGTGTGTGTGTGTGACACTCACGGGTGTTGGGTATTGAGACCAGACAGGGGTCAAATAAGTGCCCCAAAATGTGTCTGGGGGTCCTGGGCATCGGCTGCTGCGCCCCAGGGAGCTGGGGAGGGCTGTGACCCCTGATAGTGCACGTGTAGCTGCAGTGTCCCAGCCTTGACAGCCTTACATAAAGCTCTTCCCCTAACTCCATGGGTATTTTATCTCAGAATATGAGAATGATCCAGCACTGCCATCTTCAAACCCAGGGACACAAAGCTTGGAGCTCTGTTCCACCCGGAAACCAGTGGTGTCCAGGCAGACTGCTCCAGTTGCTGGACTCTGAATCAAACAGTGTTTATTTAAAAATGGGCTTTGTTTTTTGGCAGTTTTAAAACCTCTGCCTATTGTTCTGGCAAGGAGATTTGTCTTCAGGGAGAATTAGCATGTGGCTCTGTGAGAAAGAGGCTATCTTAACAGAAAGGTTGGAAAACATCAGAAAAGAAAGGCAATTGTTAAAAATGCTGGCTTTTATGGAGGCATGTGGAAAATATACTATATCTGTGTCCCTTTTTTTCCTGCAAATATGGAAAGAGGGAATACCACTTGTGTATGTATATTGTGTTTCTTTCACCCTTTGCTGTAAATATTTTCATTCTGATCATTGCAGACTGATGTAGAACTGGAATCGCTCATGGCCCAGACAGGACACAACAGTACAAAGCTTTCTCTGCTGACAACTGCATTCTCATGTTTTGTAGCTCAGTCTTTTGTGTGTTTGCATTGATGGGGAAGGAGTTGGTTCAGCCAGTTTGGGCTCCCTCCTCTGTTTCCATGTCAGCCAGAATTTATGGGGAATAAGTGATATGTTCATTAAAAAGTGCAGTCCTGGTTCTGGCAGGCAGCTTAAGTAAACCAGTCCTACTTCTGAGCCACAGCAGTAGTGGAACTTTTAACATCTTTTCCTTCTTCCTTGCTCATCTCCCTGTTGAGTAAATTCTTCAAAGCCCAAGACAATCTGTCTTAGAAATGCTGTGAAGTGAAGAACGAGCAGCGGGAGCTACAAGTGGTGGCAGCAGCAGTTCTGAGGATACTTTATAGAGTTGGATCATGGCTGGCTACAGGATTAGCTCCATTGCCAGGCTCTCTGAATCTAAAGTAGGGGTTTTCTGTGGGACTAAGCCCTCACTTCTGTTTGGCTATTTATGAAAAAACACAGTCAATTCTTCTGCTGTGACAGACCTGTTTGATTTCTGTTCCCCTTGTCTTTTTGTGGGCTGTTCTCCATGAAATCCTCGTCCTGGGATGCTAGACTGGCCCTGAGCTGTTCTCTCTGAAACAGGGGGTTGTATCTGTTTCTGCCCATTTTTTTCAGGTTTTTTGTTATTTTCTCTTTGGTCACAATTAGTCTCCCTCACAGGTTGTTTTTCTAACATGTCCTCAATCACTACCTAATCTTTACACACCATAAGGCTCTTCACTTCCCTTCTGTTCCATTTTTTTTTTCCCAACAACATCTTTCTCTCACGCTCTGGTGCATTGTTTCTCTTCTGTCAATACACAATAGCAGTTCTTACTCTTTCTGTGTGCATTCCTGTTGCTCTTTAATATCACAGCTAGAATCTGATTTTTGCCATGTTGTGCAGTTGCTTTTCCCCTCCCATTCCTCAGAACACGCACCGGCTTCCTGATCTCCGCGTGCCGCCGGATTAAACCTCTCGCGCTCGTTTGTGCATCTTCCTTGTACCCGGCTCACTGCAACCCCTTCGATTCAGATAGAGCTCATCATACATGAACAGATTGCATCTGCTCAAAAAAGAGCCCCAATCCACACAGTATTCATTTAACCAGCAGTGATAGGAGTGAATTCATTTGAGATTCATATGGATGTCATAGACTGTGAGTTACAGTGTAAGCATCAGTTAATGGACACTCGCAGGGAAGTGTTTCCTATCAAATAATACATCACTGAGCTACATGAAGTGGTTTATGTATTTTTTTTTCCCTTCTATGATTTCATCATGGCTAAGGAAGGTATGATTGCTTGGCCTTGTATTTCTTTAGCAAGCAGCATTGCTTAATGTTTTATTGATGTATTTTTAAATAATTTATCTTTAAACCTTTGTTTAATGGATGTATTTTTATTCAGAATTTGATACCAGAGAAGGTAGGTCTGACAGTTCATGTTTGCACTCTGACAATATTTCTCTTGTGAACTCTTTTTAGCTCTCTTAGATAAACAGTAATTTTACATTTTTTCGTCTCTATTTTTAATTACCCAGTTGATCATTTTAAGTGGCTTGTATTGATATTTAACAAATGTATTAGCCAATGTGAACAACAGTTTGTTTTGTTTCAGCTCTCTTTCAATTTTCACTAGAAGTGATAAATATAAAAATAAACAATAGTTGCTGAGGTCACCATCATTAAGATCCAAGACATCTCCTAGAGAAAGTATTATTGCAAATACCGAAGTATTCCATAGGTGGGATTTCCACAGACAGCCCTTGTTTCCAAAAGCCAATCCTCACTCAATTGGGCCAATGGTTAATAGCTGAAACGTGTAGATCACAATATAGTCCAAGGTTTTTTGGGTGCTACCAACTTTGCCTGGATCATATGTGGAAATATCTATTCTCTCACTGGATGAGTTCCCACTTGCTTTCCAAAGCACCTTCCTTGGCTCTGTGTGGCTTTTTCCCATGGCTGGTGCAGCAATGGAGCAGGGGATGGGGGAACTGTGGGAGCTGCATCCCAGTGGGGTTCAGTGAGGCTCCCCCATTCCTCACAAGCTGGGCACAGGCTCAGGTAGGGCAGGAAGGGAGGGATATTTGTGGTCTGTGCACACTGGGATTCAAATAACCACAGTGAAAGCTGATTTGAAGATAGGAGAGAAATACACTAAGAATCTTCTAGAGGAAAACTCTTCCTTGGTGATATCAACCTGAATTCTCAGAATGTGTTTTCTACCTTGTAAAATATATTGAGAATAAAAAGATTTTTTTTTTTTTTTTAAACTTGTGATTTTTGTGTGCTTTAGCAGTGTTTCTGCTGGATTTCTCTGTATTTAGCCTTCTGAACATTTAGGGCAGTATTTAGAACACAAGAAAGACATGTAACTCTGAGCTGATGTTTTGGGTGTAGCTTGCTGTAAATATATGAACATACACATTATCCTCTTTGAATTAAAAAAAAAAAAAATAAAAAAAGGAAAGAAATGGAAAATGTGATGTCCAACCTGTATTTTTGCCATGTTTTATTCACTATAAAAATAGTGTAGACATTCACCACATCAGCTATTGTACAACTTGGCTATGTTTGAACTAAAGCCTCACCATCTTAAGACAACACTTTGATGTGGGTGTTTCTTTAAGTCTTAAAGGCACACACTGCACCATCAAAGCTACACCTGAACTTTAGGGTATTTACCTTGCTTAATGAGGAATGTTTTCCACATTTTTTTCCCTGTGACATTTTTGTACCGCACAATGTTTCTGTGTCTTCTTTTTCTATTTAAAATTTAAAGAGCTACATTTGGGAGAGGAACAATGTAGGTAAAAGAGACCCCTGGAGTGTGTCTGATGTGATAGTTCTCTTCTGTGGCACCATTTTTCCTCCTGCTGTGGGAGAGCTAAATGATAGTGCCTTATACCTTACTGAATAAAGGCGAACACAGTTTCCAGCTGTGAACATGTGATCAGGTTTTGTGTTTGATTTTTGCACACAAGTGTACTCCTGCAAGCATACCCACACACTCCTATGCAAACACTCCGGATGGGAATGATTGTTGACTCAGTCATTAATCTCCCCTCAATTAATCACATTAAGTATTAAGGTGCCTTTCTGTGCAGAGAGGGACGACAGCCTTTTCTGTTTTACCTTCGTGCAGAATCGCTACACAACCAATTTACTTTCTGGCTAAAGATGTTGAAAGATGTGTTGAGATACGTTGTTATATGAAAACACAGCAGAACACTATTGTCTGATCCTGAAACCCTCTGAGGATTACTCAGTAATCCTATTGATATTGTTGAGAATAAAGGTTGCAAGACCTAGCTCCTAATTGTTACATATGTACCAAGAGTAACACAACATTTATTCTGATCTTTCATGAGTGTTTATTTTTATGCTGTTTATCTTTTCAACGCTGCTCATAAACCATAACAGTATTCATTCTCTGGACAGAGCAGGGCTTGCATTTCAGTGCTGTTATGGTGTCTATGTCCACATTTCTTACTTAACCAAAAGATTAAACAAATTAAAATCATACCTTTTATTTTTCCTCCCAAAATGAGATCCATTGTTGTGAAAGCTGAAGACCTGCACTTGTATTCTTCAAGAGTGTTGCATGTCATGTTGTTTGTTAAACACCCAGGACTCATAATATCCGTCTCTCTGGCTCACTGAGCAGCAGAAAAAAATGGGTCCTGAAGGAATACATTCGGAGACAAAGAAGAAAAGTTATTTTATTTTTAGTGATCAGATGGCATTATTGTTGGTTGGCGTTAAGTGGCTCTGAATATGAGGGGAGGGAGGATTAATTTCTGAGTAAATGAGCAACATCTGAAATCACCAGAGGGGCCTGATCCTTTTAGCACCGGTGATGGTGCAGTTGTGCCATTGATTTTTTATTTTTTATTTTTTTTTATTTTATAATTTTTACTCTAAGAAAAGAAAAACGAGTGGCTGTCATGAAAGACTTGTGCTCCTCAGAGTGAGCAGCTTGCTCCCTGCAGGCTCACTGGATCTCTGAGTGCCACTACTTGTACCTTCAAGGCGCTTTGCTGGGCTTTGTATTATGCACTTGCAGACAGACACCCCTGAGTTCAAGTGGTGCTGGTAATGTGATGGATCCCTGGCAGCACAGACAAGATCACTGCAGGAAAGGACAAACAAGGCCTGTGGTTCACAAGTTCACCTTGGTTTTGTGCTGCTGCCCATCACCATTGCTTAAGTGGGATTTTTGACGTTTTTGTGTCGTTTTCCTTTGTTACGTGATGAGGATGGATGGGTTTGAACTTTGCAGCAATTAGAGATGGCCAGGGGGGTTGTGTTTTTAAATGTTTGCTTTGGTGAGAAAATCCAGATTTGGGATGCTCACGATGGAAACGTGCTTTGTGAGCAATGATCAGCAGATCCACAAAGGTAGCAGCAGCAGCAAGGATGGAAAACAACAGCAATCTGTAGACACCCGTCAGAGATGAGTGCTGCAGCAATATCCAGGTGGACCCTTCCATTCCTCCATCTGCCTCAGGTGTCTGCAGCATCAGAATCTGGAGCCAGACAGAAAACCAGAATGTGGCCCGAGCCCTGTAAGTCACTGACCAGCAATGTCCATCCTCCACTAATTAAAAAGATTAAATATTCCTTCTGATGCTGCAGCAGGAGTGCATCACACACTTCAAGCACAAGAGGAAATAAAAGAATAAAAGCAACAAGCAGCTCTGGCAAGGGCGGAGCGAGGGCTCTGGGCAGCAGGTGCACTTGGCAAGAGGGTGGGAAGAAAATGCTGTGGCTTTGGCAGCTGCTCTTCAGTGTCTGCACAATGTGTAGCCAGGGTAGAGCTGGTGACAGCTCCTGGAGCAGGGAGTGCTGAATGGTGTCCCAGTCACCAGTGCCTTTCCCCTTGGATCCTCATTCACACCTGTGCAAATAAGAGCACAGCAGGGGCAGCACCAAAATAGAACAGGTGTTTTACCTCACTGATCACATATTTCTGTGCACAGTGCTACACCATGGCCTGACAGCCAGGTAGGAGCAGGACAAACACTGATTGAGGATACACAGGGGAAAAGGCTTTCTATTTGCTCTTTTCCCCTCTATTTTCCTTCCCATTCCATAGCCATTTGTGTGTGTACTTGTATCTTTATTGGTTATTGAGACTATCTTCATTCTTCTAGCCTGAGCTCAGACATTTGGGAGGTTTTGGAAGGCTTCCAGCAGGAAAAATTAGAACTTCTGGATCTGAATCCAGTCCCTGTTAACATCAACATCAAGACTCTTCTTTGCTTTATAGGAACTGAATCACACTCTTGACCTGTGTGTAGCTGTCAGCACTGCCTGTGTCTGGCAGATACAGCCTTTTTAGCAGCAGCAAAAAGATTATTTTTACCTAGCCTGCTCTGAAGGAAGCAGAAGCAATGGAGCCTGAGCAGTGACAACGTTTGTATTCTTAGAAATAAACTGGAGGGTAGTGGAGGAAGCCAGACAGATGTTGCAGGAGGTAGCACCAATGGCTGCAGAGTCAGGATTAAGTGTTCCTTAAGACAGAGCAGCTCGCTGTAATTTTATTATTTTCTCCTGTGTATTTATGAGAGATTTTATTTCAGATTCCCAGGAAGCAAGAAAGCAGCAGTGCTTTCTTTGAACGTTCATAGAATCATTTAGGTTGGAAAAGACCCTTTAAGAGTGAGTCTAACTGTTAGCCCAGCGCTGCCAGGGCCACCCCTAACTCATGTCCCCGAGGACACACACAATTGTCCTTGGCCCATCAATCCAGCTTGTCCAGATCCCTCTGCAGGGCCTTCCCACTCTCCAGCAGATCAACATTCCCACCCAACTTGTCTGCAAACTTGCTGAGGGTACATTTGATCCCCTTGTCCTGGCAATTTGTCTTAGCTAAAGCAGATCAACATGTGCAGTGTTGGCTTACTATGCAAATCCATTTTATTGCAGAAATAGTGGTATTTAACAATTATTTCAGAGGCCCTCTTTGAACTTTTTCTGAAGTCTTCATTTAACCAAGCACAGTGCAAAATAGGTTTCTCCAGACAACCACCACCTTACAAAAAAAATCCTGTCTGTCAAGAAGCCAGAGCATTAATTTCCAGCACAGAAAAATGACTTTCTGGGCTGCACATGTGGAAAAAGGCTTCAATTTGTGTGTGGTCACTAATGGTGGTACCTGACAACTCAACTGAACTCCTGCCTTTGGGGGAGTGCTTTAAAACTGACTCAGTTTGGAAGCAAAATTGCATGTACTGGTTGACAACTGAAACTTTACAGCTCTCCCATTTTCATAAATAACATACAATTAGCAGCATTTTTTTTTTTCTAGAACCTTCAGACAAACCTGTAGCAGGGTGCTTGTAATTGATGAAATTTATTCTTTAGATTTCTGCTCTGGATTTTGCTCTAATTTAAATCACCAGTGTGAAAAGCATTGCTTAAAATGTTAAGGCAGTCTGGGATAGGTACAACAAATATGGGCTAGGGAAGTGAGGTGCAAGACTTGTATCATCATGGTATTGAATAACATTTCCCAGGCCAGGGCCCTAATGGATCCTGAGTCCTTTGTATCATTTTTTGGGTTGCCAAAACAGGCTTTGAATGTGCCAAGACACCTCTTAATGATTTAATGTCTGAGTTTATTTTTTATCAAAAAAATCTGTGTCTCTGACAGCCGACTGACAGCAACAAGTGAAGCGGGAAGGGAGACCAGCCTGGTGTCCCAAACAAGCTGGCAAATCTTATTTGTCTGGAATCCATTCCATGCCATTCCCATGAGCTGAAACATGCAGGGTTTTTGTTCTGTACACAAACAGGAATTTATGTCATCAAGTAACTATAGGACTGTACTATTTAAAGTAGTTTTGGTATATTGGTGACTGGAGTGAGAATTGTGGAATCTGTTACTGTTAGATTAATTTCAGCATTTTCAATGTAAGTGTCAGTCCTTTACACAACAGGAATTGGAGACAAAAATCCCTGGACGTGAGGTGATTGAAATCAATTGATACTGAAGTCAGTGGAATGATGGCAGCAGCTGAGAATTTGCACTGAGATCTTCAAACTGCTGGGTTGTGGGATCAACTGTGGCAAAGAGCTGGAATTAATGAAAATTGTTACCACCTGTTTTCTCTGAAATAATTTCCCAGAGTCGTTCTGTCTTTCAGCAGGTACGTCTACCTCATATTGTACATAATTTCCACCTGAAGAAAGGTCAAGACTCTGTGTGGAAAGGAGCTGAACTCTTCTTTTGCTGGCTAGTCTGTGAATAAGAGAAATTTGCTCCTTAGCAGTATGTATTTTACATAAAAGCCCATTTTCTCACAAAGGAGAGGATATGCCCTCAGAGGGTTTTAGAATGGGGTGTTCCAGGGCCAGGGAGCACAATTTTAGCTCTGCAGTACAGATGGTGATTCTCCTGACCTGTGCTTATATAAAAACTGAGCAAAAGTTCATATAACAGGTCTGAATAGTTGGAGGGGAAGAATCAGATGCCTTGAAATATTCTGTATCTTTGTGTTAAAATAAAGAGGATTGTGAAGGTTATGCAGAATGTACCTTGACCTGATTTTCCCCCATGCAGCCTCCGATGTTATCTTCACTTAGCAGGAATTCCTTGGGAGTTTTTCCCAATGTGTAGTTATGCACTATATGTCTAATTATAAAATCAAGTGTAGTTATGGTCTCTCATGTGTGGCTGGATAAAACAGAGGAGAAATGATGAATACAAGAAGTAAGAAGAAAGGGTGACCACAAGCAGTGATTGGTTCCTTAAGCAATAGCTGGTACCTTCTGAAATTTTGAGCAATTTGCAGCCTTTCTGGAGGGGGTAGATTTGCGAAACAGTTGTGCAAGGATTGTGTCAAGGTTTCATTTATTTTAAGAGGAATATGACAAAGTGGCCTGGAAGGTGTGGCAGCTGGCCAGGAGAAATGGAATGAACGTGGGACTAAACTGGGAGGCTGAATGGTTTCTAGAAAGAGATGAAACCACCAGCTGGTGACTAGAAAAGGTAAATAGGAAAAGTGTAGAAAGGAGCTTCTGTGTAGGGGAATTCTAAAAAGAGCATGAAAGGGCCTAAAATAGCAGGAAGAGGACTGTGCTGTGCCATTGAGATGCAAAGGGAAAATGTCATTTAAAGTCAGATGGACCGAGTGTTAACTCAGAGAAAATGGAAACAAAGCTGAGGAGCCCAAGTGCAGTGAAATGACTCTACTGAAAATGTACTGTGAGCCCTGGTCAGCGATCTCTGCTGTGCCCCAGGTGCCCAACAGGGTGATCTGTTATCCTTTGAGGGATGTATTTGATTTGGGGAATTCACCCACTCCTTGCCTGAAGTGAGAGTTTTGTTGTGAAGAAGAGAAAGCAGCTCTGCTCTCAGCTCGCTGAGAGATCCTCCCGAGCGTGAATTGAGTGATGCTTCTTCTGAATTTGCAAATGGCTTGAAACAATAGCTCAACCACGCACAGGCATTGTCCCCTCTAATCATAACAGCCTGTTAACTAGAAGACCTAATTAAGCAGTTCAACAGTTAATAACAACCTACCAGTTAGCAGGAGCATCAAGATAATATGTTTGTCCTGTTGTCCCAGACTACCTTCCCAAGCTCTGGTAAAGAAAGTGCAAATGCTTTTTGCTGCCGGGATTTACAATTTATGTTTTAGGACAAGAACTTCCTGGCATACTGAATATTGAAACTGTTGTAGTAGTGGAAATAAAAATCAGATAAATGTTGTCAAGCTTAGGATGTTAATGTTTGAACTCACCAAGTTCAGTAAAACTTAAACTTCTTAATTTTAATAGGATCATTCTGGAATTGAAAGTATTTTATACGAATATAAAAGAGCTTTTGCTGCTTGAGCCATAGCCAGTTTATTGGAGTAAAATGTGCCTTTTGTATTTTGGGTTGTTATTTAGTTTTTTATTTGGTGTAATTAAAACCATACATACATTGGTGCCGTATTATATGTCTTTATGAAGGATGAAAGAGGCCAACCATGGGCTGCATTTTGCAGTGGAATTAATTTACAACTACTGAAGAAAGAGGCTACTTAGACTTGCCAGTACATGCTGTCTGCTCTTGAGCTGGATGAGGAAGACTGAATGCCAGTAGGGCAGTCACCTGAGGTCTTTATTCCTCAGCCAGGGACTTTGTTCTACACCTCTAAGTACAGTTTGCTCACACACGTTTCAGAGAGCTTTGGCAGAACTGGAATGGAAATCTGTATGCATTTTCTTAGTCAACAAGAGGTAGATGCAATATGAGGAGTCTTCACTGAAGCATCATTGTGAAAATGGACCTCTCATCCTACTGATCCAGGATGTGAAATTCCTGGCTCCAGGCAATGGGAAATACACTGGGTGATGGGCTATTCTGCTGCCTTCAGCACAGGTGGCTCCAAAGGGCTTCCATCTACCAGCCAGGGTGCTGTCCAGCTCTTTGCCCATGGGAGCCGAAGAAGCAGCATATAAAAGCATAAATCCAAAAGTCAAAGGAAGAATTCAGTGTGGTAAATGGTGCTCTTAGTAACATATTAAAGGAGGATTTATTTCAATGGTAATTTGGGGGATTTTTCTGGTGGTTTCTTTTTGTTGTTAATTTAGGAAAAGTGAAAGATGGGTCTTTGTTTCTTTACAAACAAAGCCAAAAATTTACAGAATCCCTTGATAATACCTTGGTATCTGATCCCAGTAACTTTGAAGGTGCAGTTCTCAGGTTTGATGTCAAGCAGGTGCTCCCGTGTGTTGTGGTGTCAGCCTCAATGTGATGAGAGCTCCTGCTGTAGTCAACTTTCCCTGTTTATTCTTTCTTTGCTGGAGGAGACCTGGTGAGATCACAACCAGAGGTGGCATGGCTTCAGAATTTCCAGTGAAATGATTTATAATTTCATGCAAGCAACTGCAGCCGATAATTGCATAGGACAACTCTGGCAGTTCAGAGAGAGCCCAGACGACTTGGGGCAAGAACTTGATGTCTCTCCTAATTCCTGATGAATGACGATCTTTCACATCAGGCAATGCCATTTGTCAGCAAGTTGTGTCCTCACAGATTGTGCCACTGTAGCTGAGATAATGAAGTGTGATGTTCAAGATTTTGTCCTAAAAACAACAACAACAAAATGCCTTCATATTGGGTCACTGTTATCAGCTGAAATTTATTGCAATTGAAAGAAGCTGGGCAGATGTTAAAATGCTGTGCTACCCATGAGCCAGGGGGTTCCTCTGTTTATTATTTCCTGGCTGCTTGGCACATTCTTGTGACGCACAACAAACCCCCATTATGAAGGATTATATGATGAGGCAACAAGCATGTGAAAGATAGCAACCAAATGGTGACTCCCAATTACATGAAAAATTACTATAATCACCCCTGCTGTAACACCCGTCTGTTGGCAAAGTGGTTGATCCCCTTGAAAAGCTTTAGAAGACCCACTGTATTAAATAAAAATCTCAGTTCTGTGTGTAATCATAAAAATTAACACTGTCACTTTAAAAAAATCAAATTGGTGTCCTAAAGGGAAACCTACTAAGCTGTGTAAAGTAGCTATTATGAAAATGTTTAGCCTTTTGAATGTATTTCAGACAGCATTTGTGTTGCCAGATTTGTCAGCCAAAAACTCACTAAGCAGATTTGTCAGTAGCTGAGGCCATAATCTGTAAAACAGACATTGGCATAGAGATTAAAGATCAAGAGAATTATATAGTTTTTGTTACCATATGCCAAGATTCTTCTTCTTTTTTAAAAAAAAAAAAAAAAGTTTATTTTGTGCGGGCTGTATCTTCAGGGCTGCTGCTCTTTCTGTTTTGTTGTCTCAAACAGTGGAATTTCCTGTCAGAAAAGGGAAACTGTTTTATTCACATACTTCAGGCTCAGTGTAGCTGTCACCCTTATGCATTGCTGAGTTCTGCAGCATGTTTCACAAAATCCTAGTTTTGTTTTGCAGTTCTTTTGCTTCGTGTGTGCGATACCTGGGCCTGCTGCTCTCTCCAGCAGAGAGGGCTTCCCAAGGTAGAATCGAACAGAAAAGCTGGGATTCCTAAAATCAGGCCATGAAGAACGAGTAGCTCGTGATACTGCCATCCATTAGGAGACACTGCTTTTGGGATAGGAGACTGCTGGGACAGTACAGCCCTGGGGGCAGGATTGGAATAAATTCATGGCCCTCCATTGCTTTTGGAGTTTTGTACCTGCCTATTAGTCTGGAAATTTGGTCTTTGGGGTGCTCTTGCTCTAAACTAACAGCCTGTGGTCACTGGTGTGGCGCTGCTGAGGTGGTTGCACAGTCACAATGTTCATGGATGCTTGAACACCTGTGTAGGTCAGGCTGGCCATATTCCCATACTCCCTTTATGCCATTATTCCTGTGACTGACAGCGTTCTATGCTGCAATCCTATAGGCCAAGGGGAAAATCACTGGCTTGTGCAAAAACTGCCTCATGTGGAGCCATTGCATGGATGTGAGTGTAAAACTGGAGAGATTTCCCCTGGAAGGCTCAGGCTGCTCTGCAGGTGCCTCTCTGTCCTCAGTGCTGGTGCATGGGGTGCACTCTGAAGAATCCCACTGGGATTGGATACAGAGGAAGGGGACAGGCCTTGTATTCCCACTGCTCTGTGAGCTCTGCATTCTCCCAAAGCTCCCTGCATTTTTGGAGGTGGTGGCAAGGCAGCGTTTGTGTCCGGTGCATTTCTTCCAGTGCTGTGGAATGACTTTGTGTTGTGTGTTACCCCTGCATAAAAGGTATTTCTAATGTAAGCACGGCCCTGTGGGCCTTCAAAGGGCAGACACCACACTGAGCCTGGAGCCTTTGAATCCCCACAGGAAGGACTAGGCAGAGTGCATCACAAGTATTAAAATAGTCCGATAGAGGACTTCAAAGTTACTGCACTGACTTGTTCTGGAGTGTGAAGTGCTGAGTTCTCTTTTAAAAGCCTTTAATCAGTGCAGTGTTCATCACACAGATGTTAGCAGCAGTGCTAGAGCTCCTAATTGTAATTTAAGTTATCCCTGCCTAAGGGCTTGCAATTAAATTATTAGACTGTTGCAGCGAGTCCACGGATCCTGGTTGCACCTTGAGAGGGGGTATTTTCTGGTATGATGAGAAACAGTGGTTTCTCCTGGGAAGCAAATGTACCATTATGCACTTATTAGGTCCTTGATTAGATCCACTACTGATTAGCAAACAGACTTTGCAAGAGAAAACATTACAGTAGCTTCTGTTGGCTTCTCAAAACCATTGGGCAATGAAGATGAAAACAAACCAAGCCTGAGAGTAGCCACTAACTTTGGTGTTCAATTAAAAACTTACTCTTTTCAAGACAACCACATCATTAACCCTTAACTTACAACAGGGAAAACATACATACAGCTGTGTGGAAATCCATAAATGTGTATTTTAAATACACATGGCATGCAAACATGTTAAAGACTTACATGAACAATCTATATGTGTGTACACACACAAACCCCACATACTTGTATGTATGTTGATTTTTAAAACCCACACATAGATATTTGTTCTGAAAGACTTGTATTTTCATTTCACTGAACGTCTTACTGTATTTGTTTTCCTGAAATTTCATTTCTGGTTATGGTTGTGGAGAGCCTTGAGGCTCTTTATCTCTCTCTTGTCACTAGGCTCAGAAACACCTAATGATGAAATACAGAACCATATTTTATCTAAATGCAGACAATTATTGAATTGGGTGTTACATTATTACTTTGCATTGGTGTGTCATCTTTTAAAGTAAGGGCCTACCTCTGTGATTATTGCAAATTCACCTCTGGGTTTTAAAAACTTTTGCAAACAAAGCCAGCCATAGATTATTTTATTGGAGTGTAAAACAAGGATGATTAAGTTTAAAGCTTCTGATAGGTGAACTATTTTTATTTATCTGAATGTTATGGTTAGAATTCAATTCATTTCCTGTTCATCTTGATTCCACTAATAAATTCTCAGCTCTTGGCCTCTGCTCACAGCGGAAGGTACTGGGAATGTGAGGAGAGTTCGTTCCTTATAAATTGCCCAGTGCTTCCATGGCACTCAGCTCTGACTCTGCTCCAAATTCATCCCTTCAGCTCAATTTCCTTGAAATCAGTGGAGTTAAACCAAGGTTAGCTGCTGCCCTCAGACATTTGAGAGAAGAGGAACTTCATCAGGAAACGCATCCTTACAAGCTGTGTGTATGTGTAACACTCAAGACCCAACGCTTTGCCAAAATCGGGGTCCAATTGGTCGCCTGCCAGAAGCACAAGAACTATTCTTTAAGGAATATAGAGGGAGCAGATTGCAGTAACTCGCTTCTGTGGCACAGGAAAAAGTCCTGCAAAGATTTCCACAATTATTACTAATTTTCCAAGCGTTGACAGTGCGCTCAGTATGTTCAGAACATGTGTTGCTGCAGACTGAGCCAAGCACGAGGTCTCTAAGATCAGAAAGGAATATTCCTTCTGATCCTGAAGAGTGCTTTGTCCACAGTTTAGTGTGGAATCCCCTGGCCCTGGAGAGCAGTTTGTGCAGAATAGCAGGAGCTGCCTCTGCTGACATTCAGGCCCCTTCTATTCTGTCATGGAAAAGATGCTTCTTAATGAATGTGGGCTCGTTAATATCTGTAACTGTTCAAACTTTGTGCAAGGGGCTTATCCAACTAACCAGCCATAGGGTGGGATCCAGCTGCTTATCTTTAATTACCTGGATAGCACTTTCCTCATGTAAATGCTTAAATACACACTAATGATCCTTGTTGTCTAAGACATGGTTGTTGTTCTTTTTTTTTCAAAGGAGTTAGAGAAAGTTGGTCTTTTTCCTTTATTCTTATTTTATCCGTGTCACCAAAAGTAGAGGGGAACTGGATAATGCCTTTGTTTTGGACCAACAATTTAAAGGCAAGTTGAAATCTCTAAATCTGCTTTAGCTTAGTTCTTCCTTCTTTAAAGATCTCCAGTTTGCTCCCAGGAAAATTAAATATATTATCTGTCAATGTCCTTTACAAACACACAATCTAAGTCCATTAGAAAATGTTTTGAGATTGTTATGTAAGCAGTTTTCCCATTGTTACCCAAATCTAACTGGATTATTCCAATATTCAAACCGTAGATATTTTAACTTGTAAACCAAATGAAATTTATTAAGGTAATAACAGTCTTGTGATCATGCCACTAAAATTAATACTTTAAGGACAGTTGAATAGATTCCTATTACTCAGTACAGTAAAGGATTTATTACAGCAGACACAACTACCTCCTGTGATGGTTACAAGTGAGGAATGATTCTTGTCAAAACTCCCTGTTTGCCATCACACTTACAACTTCCCTAAACATTCACCCCATGAGCTGAAATCTTCTAAGCTCTTAGAGAGTGAGCAAACCCCACAAAACCAGGATGCCTGGAACTCAATACACCCTGCCAATTACAGCTAAAGGGAACAGTAATTCACTTTAAAGAAGCTTATAGTGCAGTTTTACTGTGGAGAATTTAATCTCAGGAAACTGAGTAATGATTCCCTTAATGTTTCTACTGGACAAAACATCCAAGTATCCTGAATTTTTAATTTGACAGCACAAGCACTCTCTTTGGGAAGTCAGTGGTTCCTTTTAGCACAGAAATACACACTGAAACAGGTGTAGCAGAGGGGCAAGCCCTGAATCTCTGTGTAGTTCTTCATCTTCTGTATCTCCCTGTGTCATCTGCAGCAGCCAAGAGGACTCAAACCCCTTGGAGTACTCTGGGAATTGCTGTCGATAGGGTCCACCAGTAAGGCCTTGTGAAACCAGTGCCCTGAGCTGCCCAAAATGAAAAGGCTTGAGGATGGTGGGAGGTGTATGTGAATATTACCTGTAACATCACAGGGATTTTTTGGATAAAGTTCATGTTTAATGTTAGAAGAGAAGTAGGATTTAGAATAACTTGGTATTTCAGGTGTCTTTTCACAATCTCTTCCATGATGTAAATTTTCAGAAAATACCTAATGCATTTAAATTGTTTGTTGAGGAATTTAAATTGGTTGGGAAAGAAAATCACTCTTTTACTTTGGCTGTGACTTTAGCTTCTTATTTGAAGAAAAAAAATCTGTATTTTTTTACACACATATTGCAAGAAAATTGTGTTGTCCCTTCTCTTGATAGAATATTTAGGTAAGGATAGTCTGGAATAGCCTGTTTGCTGATTAAATTAAAGTAAGGTAATTAGAACAAATGTTTTCGGGTTTATTGTTGTCTCTTTTTTCCTTTCACTTTAATACCCAAAACATTTCACTTTTAAAATAAACCTTTTTGCACAGTCATTTTTCAGTAAAAGTCATAAATTTGGTCCATTATATATTTGTATTCTTTTTTAACTATGCAAATAATTTTTTCCAGATGTATCCTCCCTTTTCCACCATCTCCAGGATAATTAATGAGTAGATTTTCTTACTTGAACCATGTTTTTCCTGATTGAAATTGAGCAATTTTATCTATGCTTATCTATCTTTTTCCTTTTTAATCCCGACATAGCTTAAGGTATTAATAAGCTCTTATCTCAAGTCTAGAGGAATCATATTTTAAAATTAATTTTATAATGTCTGATGGAGCAGGAGGGGGAGGAAAGCAGGTCAGAGAGTTGAACTGGCTTGTTTAGGGGAATCCTGTATCAGATAAAGACAATGAGAATGCTGCTATAGCTTTGTGAAATGAAGCCAGTGTTCAGTGGTAGGAAAAGAAAACCTGTTGTTAAACGTCCTTGCAAAAGTCAGAATTAAATTGCAATGTAAAGCTTGAAGTGGGCACCAGCATCCTTGCAAAAAGCTGCTGGTGTTCTGTCCCTCCAAATTCTAACATCTTTATGGGTTTTTTTTGAATTGTCATTTGAATTGATGGTTTTTCCAAAATACTGCACCAGTTGTCTGATCTATAATGACAAAGTCTTCAAAATATTTCCCACCCCCTCATTTTAAAAAAAAAAAATACCCCAAAACCCCCAAACCAATGAACATTTTAATCAATTTAAGATTTTCAGCAACTTTGAGCAAATGTTTGAAGTGCCCTGCATTCTTGCATAGACCTTCTGTTGAACTCTGAATTCCCCAGTAGTACTGAGAAGAGGTGATAAATTCATTTATTCTGATAACTCCAAATCCTTGGATTTGCCACTCTCTTAATCCATGGAGGCAGATGTTTAATGAAGCCTCTTGGGCAGAAGTGCAGCTGAGGTGTCCCTTTTGCCCTTCACATGGACACGTGGAAGGTTTCCTCTCTGGTTCCTCAGTGCCTGAGTTACCAAAGAGGGCTGCAAAAGCCTGTGCCCAGCTCGGCACTGGTTTCCAGTCATTTCTTGGGGCTCAGTGCCACAGTCCAGCCACAGAAATAGCTGTGCTGTAAATTTTACACTTCTGTTGCAGTGAACTTATGCAGGTTCCTGAATATCTCCTTCTTCTCAGCACTTAGAGAGTTTTCCCTATCCCCACCAGAAATCTGTGACAAGCTGTAGGAGCCTACGTGTAGAAAAAAGGGGAGAGGGAATGGGCATGGAGACAAGGAGAGCCATGAAAGGGAGGGAGAAGGATGCTCAGCCAGCAGCCCACTAATTTGGCTCTTCTCTTCCTGTGTCCTCTGGAATAATTGGTAGCCTCAAAATGTTCTGGACTTGGTGGAAGGGCTGAAATCTTGGAACTGGCCATGCCTTAGGCGCTGAAGATTGCACCGGCTGATCAGCCAAATCCTGGTGCTGTCCAAGAGCAGCTCGTGGACATCCAAATCCATGGCAATTATCCTTTGATCAAATAATAGACTCATAGGATCATTTGGGTTGGAAAGGACCTTGGAGACCGAGTCCAACCATTAGCAGTGCCAAGTGCAGTGCTTCCAGGCCCCTCAAATAGGAATTCATTTCCCCAGCTCCTTTGTGCTTACCAGGGATCTGGGCATGTTTCTTCTCTGTGGGGAATGGTGATACAACCACAGCCTCGCTCCAGGCAACCTGAGTGTTTTGAGGTTTTGGTTTGCTTGGGTTTTTGGGGCATGTGGTGATTTGGTGTCCTGGACACGCTGCCCAGGGCAGTGGTGGAGTTCCCATTCCTGAGGGATTTAAGCAGTGCGGGGTTAACAGTCAGGCTTGATCTTAAAGGTCTTTTCCAAGCCTCTATGATTCTATCATTCATTAAAGCCTATTTCCTGATGAGTTGTTGGAGACAGAACATGGTTTGTTCTGTGCAGAAAAGTGTCTCCTGAGGGAATACTGAGTGTACAAAAAGGGATCCATGCTTTTCCTGAGGCCACTTGGAAACTTGTCAGGGCAGTTTTATAGTGTGGAAGCACAAGGCATCAAACACAAAAGCAATATTCCTCTTCTTGTTGGTGGTGGAAAGTAACTTTGGGAGGCTTTTTTCCAAATGTCACCTTTTTATGAAGCATCACTTCTTGCAGCTACAGAACGAAGATCACTCTTCAGATTTTTGTTCATAATTTCACCATTTCTTGAAAATTTCAGTGTTTCAGCTGCTCAGATCTCCCTTGTCAGTGGGAGTGTTGTGCATATACACACTCATAAGGCTTTTTACTCCTGGTACCAGCTGCTCTTTAGGATCCAGACTGACACAAAGAGAGTCCATGGCAAAGGTGTGCATCCTTCAGCCCTTTCCACAGGACACAACATGAGCTGCTCAGAATTCCCAGTGGGATTGAAACCAAAACTGAACCCCAGTCCTCGATATCAGAATAGGAGCGAGTTTTGTACCCTTCTTCCATCTCAATTATGCATTTTGTCATTTTATTCCTGGCATCTTGTTTTAATTTCTTTCACTTTTTTTTTCATACCTTGGTATTTTCTGCAGGTTCCACTGACCTTTAAACATACAAGTCTCATTTTTCTGTAATCTTGTGGGTTTTGTTTTTAATACATGATAGTTTTCTTCCAAATATTAATTCTCTTTTATAAACTCTATTTTTTTCTTAAAGTAATAATGTTGCACATCAGTGGATTAATTTTTCTTTCTAACAGTTTAGTTAAAAAGAGTATGAATTCAAACAACTGTCTTGGCACTCTTGTGATATTTTCCTAACATTCTCCATGGTTATAAATGCTAAATTTTGTCTGCTGAACTTTAGAAACCACTTCAAACACTGAAAGATTTTTTTTTCCCATTTATTAATTTTTTAAAATCAGTGACTCTATATAATGTGAATGCGGCATTAGCCTGAATAATGACTTATTCTCCAGTTCCATCTGCATATCTGATTTAATTATGCTCCAAAGGAGGAAATGCAAAGGAGATATTATCTTAACAAGTTACGTTTTCTCTTGCACAAGAAACATTTTCCCCTCACTGCCCTTTAAGTAGCTGGTTTGTGTCCCCTGATGCACAGCAAGGAATGGCATTTGCCTTCCTGTGGCAAAAGGAATCCTATGGATGGAAAACTGATCCATGTGTGAATTAGCTTGGAGTTGTATTGTGTTTCTTATACTAATATAATATTGTTCTAGTGCTTGCCCCTGATTAAAGACATACATAAATAAATAATTTATAATTTAATTAATAAGGTATAATATGCAAAGCACAGTAATTTCAAACAGCTTGTAATGTCTCTAATGTACTTTCAATTTTTTATTTTACATAAGGGCTATATTCATTATGTGGTTATGATAAACATACTAATGAATTTTATTACAGGAACAAATTTAAACATGTAAATGAGATCAAATAGTATTAAAATGCAAACGATGGGGAAACTTATTACAAACTAACCTTGCCAACATACATGGAGGGATGTTACAAAAGGACTCGGGAAGTTGCACACTTGGTACAAAGTCAGTGCAGTCCTTTCACAAAGTCACTGAACACAAGAATTTGTGAACTCTCCAGTTTTAATGTTGCATAAAGTCTGTTGAACAAAAAAAGTTAACTCGAATCCTGGGCTTGCACATAACTTTGGGTGACAATTAAAATCCCTTTTCTTGTTCCAGTGAACAGTAATCTGTGCATAATTACATTCAAATGAGATATTAGCATTTTTTGTGCTTACTCTTTGTTAATTGCAGAGTTCACTCACCATGGTGATGCTTTTGATAGAATCAAGCAACCTTATTGACCTGATGCTGCAAGGCATGTTTGGAAATTCTGCTGTATTCTTTTTTTTTTTTTTCAATTTTTTTTTTATTTTGGCATTTTGAGGAGTCCTGCTGCTTTTATTACATTCCTGACACTTTTGTTAATAAATCATTGCAAAGTTAATGAAAATTGCATTCAGGCATATCCAAAATAATTGTGTCCTTTGTCATGCTAATAAATGGAAAGATGTTGATCCAATGGGTGAGTGCATGCCCATTATGGGGAAGTTTGTGATACGTGTGCCTGTTGCGCTTGGACTTTCTGCCTTGGCAAATCACTCCATGTCAAAACAGGGATGGGGAAAACAAAAGTCAATATGTTTTATTTCAAAAGTTACACAACCTGCCTCTCAATTAGGCTGGAAAGCAAGGAAGGATTGAAATGTGTATATGAAGATGTGCAGTTACGGTATTATCTGCAGGAATCGGCAACTGCCTTACACCAGAATATCCTCTGGGATGGAAACAATTAAATATCTCTTTCTTCTTGCCTTCTGAACTTTCATGCTTATTAAACCCTGGTGATAAAAGATAGAAAAAACCCCCTACCCTTAAGCCTCACTTTAATACCGAGCTGTGGTGGAGGGAAGTGAGCCAACAGCTGTGTGGGGCTTTTTAGAAGGAAGGGAGGTGATGATTTTTGGTTTACTCTCCTGTCTAGATAGAAAAATAAAATTTTTCTATCTAGACAGGATAGATTAAATTCTGCCCTTTCTTTCACTGTGTTAGTAGTGACTTCAGTGGCTTGAAGCTACACTGATAGAAATTGGATTAGATTTATGACACAGGAAATCTTTTACATGTTGCAGAACAACTAAAAAAATAAGAGATTAAATGGTAAGGAAATGTTTACCTGGAAAAATGGTATTTCATCCTGCAATGTTAGAGTTAAAAAATGTTAATAGTATAAAAATACAGGTAGTTTTAGTCAAGAGTACTTAATTTATGCACTGGCCCATCCTGCAGGTTTGAGGTGGGAATTAATTCTGCTACTCAATCAAAGAGTGTAGTTTTCAGAACTGTCACATTAGGTGTGAGATGCAGGGTGCTGGTTGAATTAGGGGGTGTTTAAAAGATGTGGATTTGTTGTGTTGTCTGAATGTGCATTTTTATCTCTCCTAATTTCTAGAATGTTATATTGCGCTGAGATAGGCAGATTTTTTGATTTTTTTGATTAACAGTAATTTAAAGCTCACTAAATAGTAATAAAGACATTTAGGTTTTTAAAAGAGTATCTGCAAAAAATGCAGATCAAATCTTCAACTCTTCACTTGAATTTGCTCTCAAAGCACAGCAAAGTCTTTTGCACATGAGGAGCCCCCTGACTTCAGGGAGGTTTGCACAGGTAATGAGGGTGGGACACAGCTGGGAAAAGGGGATGTGTTTGGGAGACTCAAAAGATGCTTTCAAACAAGCTTTGGAAAATGGTCTGGAGTGAAGGGAAAGAGGTGTGTACAGCAGTATTGGCAGCATCCTTGGAGAATTAGTTAAAATCTCTGACTTGTAAAAGTTGAAAAGAAACTTTCCCTGAGAGCTGTAATCGCCCACTGTGTGATTCCTCCTCTGAAGCCTTCGAGAAGCGTTTGGCCGCTGATGACGTGTGGAAGTGGAATTAATGGAAGGCTGATCCAGGTTTAGAAGTGTGCCACACAGCTCTGTGTTTGTAGCAATGTTTTCCTCCATTTGCAGCACATTTATAAATCTTAGAAACATGAAATTATAGGCAATCAAAACAGGAAGGTGAAGCAGCGCAGTTTCAAGGCAGCATGAAGGAAAGTCTCATTGCTCCTTTTTATTTTGGAACATTTTCTCTGCATGACAGAAATGGATGGGCTCTCTCCCTTCTAAATAGCCTCTGCAAAGATGTATATTTTCTAGAAATAGATAGCGAGTACCATTTGCTGTCAGGTTATTGACCAGGTCAGATCATCTGCCAAATTTAGATTGAGGGGTTTAGTGAAGGGCAATTTATGGAGTTCAGCTTTCCCACTTGGTCTCCTTGCAACTCACTGGAGCGAAGATGGGCTCATTCAGAGGGTAGAAATCCATTCCCCTGCTCCAGTATTTGCATCCAGGCTCATTCTGTGTTGTTCTCCCCAGCACTGAGGAGCTCCTGCTGTATTTCTGCAGAGCTCCAGCCCTGTTGCGTGCCCGTTGGCGGGGGATGTTGAATTAGTATTGCAAGATGTGCCACTCTGACCTCCTCACAGCAATTCTGTGTGATCCTGACCTAACTACAGGCTCCCGGTGATAACACGAGGTAAAACATTATGCCAGCCCTGCTTGTGTTAGTGGGATTCCTCGACAGAGTTTCACCATGGTGATACTTGCTGAAAACCAGCAAATCCCTGCCATTTATGCTTTTAAAGCAATGCTAACACTTGAGCAGATAGTGCTGTAATGTGTATCCGGAGAGTGTTCACTGACTCTGAATGAAGTGACAGTAAAATCCTCACTGAAGTATAAAAAGGTTACTGCAATCCTCTTATAGCTGGAGTCTGACGAGTTTTCCCAAGTTCCTGCTTGTTTCTTCTGGTGCTCTTTCAGATTTAGGCAATTCTCATGATAAACTTGCTAGTGGCAGTTTTACTCCATGATCTTGAAGGTCTTTTCCAGCCTAAATGCTTGTAAGGTGACTGAATTGTTAGCTGTGCCATTTGTACTTCACTGCAGGGGTTCCTGGGAAGCATTTTTTTTTTGTTGTTGCCAGTTCCTTTTGGTTGTTTGTTCCTAGGAGTTGCATCCCTGCCCACCGAGGCATTTTCCATGAATTTGGTGGCCTGCAAGAGAGAGCTGGAGAGGCTGGTCCATCAGAATATTTAATTACCTGGGGGCAGAATGTGTTTGCATGGGACAGGTCATTCTACATCCACTGCCATATTTCACAGTCCCATTTTAAAAGTCATTTTATACAAGAAAATGTGGCTTCGTAAAACTTGGTTAAATCAGAGTCCAGCTGCTTCCAGTGAACTTCAAAGGGGCTTTTTTTGCCTGAGAGTGTTGCACATATCATCACACATGTGTAAAATTTATATCATGTGTTTATAAACTTTACTGTTGGTTTTACAAAGATCTTACATTATAGTTCCTGGTTTTCTCATGCAAAACTTGCTGCAACTTTTATCCCAGAGGCTGAATTCTTGTGTTAAAATGTTAACAAGCAGTGTAGGAACCTTCATTTCAGGAAGAGAATTGAGAATTTATGAGGATGAAGAAAATTTTGCTGAATGCTTTTTAAATAGTGCAACGTGAAAAACCAGTTGAATTTGATTCTTGAAGTAGGACTGTTATTCCTGTTGAAAGCCATTGCAGAATATTCTGGTTCTCAGTTTGTGGAGGGGAAAAAAGTTAGAAATTTCAGGTAATAAAATTTAGTATCTTTTTGTTTTTTGAGGAAAATTTACAAGAGGTTTACCTTGAGTCAGACTAATGTGAAGAGTCAAAAAGCACTCCTTGCGTTTCTTGGCAGAGAATCTGGTGTTAAAGATGGAAAAGGGAGCAAGATGAACCCAGGAAAAATCCCTCCTCAGAACAGCTGCTAATGAGCCTTTTGGGGCTGACAATGAGTTCCTGTGACCTGGCAGTGAAATCCCAGTTTTATTCTGGTGCAGATCCCAACACGTGCAGGGATCAGTTTGCTTTGGATTTAACAAGCCTTGCGTTGGCTCAGCCTGGCTTGGCCAGGTGAGCCCGGGTGAGATTCTGGCTGGGCTGGGAGCGCAGAGGGAGTCCCTGAGCAGCACCAGGAAAGGGACAGGCAGGGACAGCCCCCTTTCCCAGGCTTCTGGGAGCACCCTGTGGGAAAGGCTCTGTCCTCACCACTTCAGGTCGCCGAGTTTTGTGGATAAGCACAAAACTTGTCAGATGGCATCAGCACATCCTGCTGGGAACTTCCACAGCAGGGGGGGCCTGGGTCAGGAGAAAGGAGACCTGCAGTACAAGGAGCTTTGGAACAAGATATGGCAGAGTTATTTTCCTTTCTCAGGGAACAGAAGCAAACAAGAAGTCAGCATATGCTGGGAGTCTGAGCCCCCAGAATGTTTGCATGGTTTGGGAAAACATCACCGATAAAACCTAAGTGGTTGCCACCTTGTATGGGTGAGTCATGTGCTCACAGTTCTGACTGTGAACAAAGTCAAAAATACAGATTTTTTGGCAGTTGTAGAAAGCAGGAGACAATTCATCATAACTTATGAGAACTGCAGCATAGAAAGCACGTTTCCTTTGTTATTCCTGCCTTAATTTGGCATAAGCTGTTTCTAAGAGGTTTCCCCACCATTTATTGTAAGTACAGGGTCTCCATTTGCCCCTCATTTAAGAATGTCTTACAATTCCCTGCAAATCTTTCCACTAAAAAAAATAGAAAAACACCATGTGGCTCTTGGAGGAAGTCCAAGACTATCACAAAAATAATCAAAATAAATATCAGTAATTTTAAAATTAAGCTGAGAGCATCGATATCTAACCCCAGCAGATCCTGGGCACTCTATATTTAGAAGAGTGAAGTAGCTGAGCTGCAGTAGCCCCTCGCAGATGAGTATTTCTATTCCCTGTGCTGGTGCATACTTTGTGCAGTCAGTGTCTATTTAAAACCTTGTGCTGGAACACCTCCATAACCCAAATTCCTGTTGAGTTTAGTGAATGTTTTGTGAATGGATATACTCTAAAGAATTAAAGTTTCAGACTTTTTAGAGGAGTGGCTTTGATTTGTTTGAGGAATTATCAAATTTAAGAGAAAAGGAAATTGATTTTGTCAGATAAATCATATTCTTATCCTACATAAAATTAGCTAGATCTTTTTTTTTTTTTTCAATCACATGAATATGGGAGGGAAGATGTGTTGTATTATTCATGAGCAGATAAAGACAGGACAGGGGGCAATGGTTCTAAAGTCACAGAGGTTAGATGGGATATTGGGAAGAGATTGTTCCCTGTGAGGGTGGGCAGGCCCTGGCACAGGCTGCCCAGAGAAGCTGTGGTGCCCCATCCCTGGAAGTGTCCCAGGCCAGGCTGGATGGGGCTTGGAGCACCCTGAGATAGAGAAAGATGTCCCTGCCCATGGCAGAGGGTTGGACTAGATGATCTTTAAGGTCCCTTCCAAGCCAAACCATTCCATTTTCCTTCAGTCCCTTCCCCACACTCGCAGCCTGCAGTGAGCATGGGCAGGACATTTGGAGTTTGTCCTTTTAGCCAGAAGAAGGGAGCCTCTGCAGCCCTGCTGAGTACCCAGTGCTAGCTGGGCTTGCTCTGTGCATCTCAGCACACAGCAAAGGTGATGGATTGCTGGTCCTGCTTGCTCCCAGTTGGGAAGCAGAGCAGCAGCGGAGCGATGCCTCAGGGCAATGCCAATTTTTTGTTTTATAATTAGCCATGGCACCAGTTTTCCCCACCGGAGGGCATGGTACAGGCCTCCTGATCAGCTGCAAACTAGCAGCACCACTAAACTGTAATTTCTGTGTAATTTCATGCTGTTACATGATAACTTTAAACCCTGCTTGCTGTTGAAAGTTCTCTAATTGCACAGTTGTTTCAGTGAGGCTCTAAAACGTTACGGGTGCGCTGCCGTTTTATGGGTCACCCACAACAACCTTGATGCTCTTCTACACATCCTGATACAGGCAAATTCCAGCAGTGGAGTGTTATTTTATTCTGATTGTCAGGAAGTTTGTGCCATGTGCTATAAAGCTTCAAAAAAGTGTATTTTGGAAGTTACACAGAAGAGAAAAATAACAAACAGTGGTGTAGGTGTTGGAATCTTTCCTGGTTTCCTTTCTGATTTTGTCTCTGATCAGTGTATTAATATCTGTAATTAAGACATGAAAGGTCATAAACCTCATTCCAAGTGTTGCTTACACAAATGTTAACATTTCTTTACGTTCTCTTGGTATTACTGCAGCTCATGCAGTTATATTATGCACTCTGACGTCTATGTCATGTCATGTTTGCTCAACTCTTTTACTACTAATCAAAACTAGAAGTTTGTTGTTGTTTTGGATTTTTTTTCCCCCAGTTCTTTCTCCGTAGGGTCAGCCCAGCTAAAAGAAAATGAAGCTGTCTGCTCTCAGCTTATGCATCATCACCAACTCTAAACATGCCAAGTTCAGAACCTGTATTTTGTTATCTGACTATTGTTGATAGCAGAAAAAAGACAGCTTGATTTTCATTAGCAGGACTGACCTTACGGGGCTGGGAGCAAGGGAAAGAAATGTATTTTGACTTGAAGTAAACTGAGGAAACATGACATGGAAGTCAGAGAGGGATTATATATGCATCCCTAAGGTGTCATTTTTAACAAACCGTCTTCTTTCACTTGAGGAAATTCTGAATAAACCACTGGAGAGATTACTGTAGCTGTCCAGCTGGCAAGGGCCAATACTTCTGACTCTGAATTATGCATTATCCTTTGCTGCTGCTTTTTTTTCCCCCCTTTCTCCCTTTGATAACTGTTTCTCTTGCCCTTACTGAGGATAGAGATGAAAATATATAGTCTTTGAAATATGAAAATTCAGACTTCGTAGCTTTTTTCTCATGCAGCTCATTCTAAGAGTGCATTTTATAGGCTTGTGTAAGCTTGCCTTTTAAAAATTGTTTAATTTTCTTAATGAGACATAGATTGAAATAAGAAATCCTTCTTTATGCTCATTCCAAGATCAAACATTAGGCTTGGAGAAATGTTTCCTTCAGCCCCAGTTACATTGAATTCCTCTTTCTCTCCTTCTATCACTTATATTGTTTGTTATTCCTTTCCCCCCTGCCTGTGTGTTAAAGGTTGGGGAGATATTCTGGAACCCTGGATTCAGACAGAGTTTCCATTCAGAGCTGTGGCTTGGGGAATGTATCTCAAGTTAGGTTTCTTTCCCACCCTTCTGCTTTGTGAAGCCCACTGCGAGGCAAGCCTGGAGCTGCTCCATCCTGCTGCTTTTGGACACTGCTGGAGTTCCTTCCCGAGGGTGTTTGGGGAAAGGATGAACAGTTTTATAAGAACAAAATTTGGCCCTGAATCTTAAGCACTGTAACCCTGTTTGGGAAGTTATACCAACTGTTCTATAAATCAGCCAGCAATGTGCTGTCAGTGCTGAATTTTACTTTTAAAGCACAAGTCCAAAATAGAGGCAGAATTCAAAGAAAAATTCCAGAGAGCAAAACTTCTGCCAGAAGCTTCTGATGCAATTAAGGAGAGTGGTCTGTGTGTCTGGCCACAAGAAAGTGCAGCAGTTGTCCCTCCTGTCCTCTACCTGTGCCACTTTGATTTTTCTGCCCATCTGATTTGTCCTGAGCAAAGAAATGGAGTTACCTCTGCTTACAGGTTGTGCAGGTGAATCAGTTGGAATTTGAAAAAAAACAAACACTTCAGGAATTTCCTGCAACGAGGCAATAGGTAATGCAGAGATGTCCAAAGGACACAGGGAGGTCACAAGCTCTCCATCCCACCCCGTTCCCAAGGGAGCTCTGGCAGCAGGAGCTCACTCTCCCGTTATTCCGCTGTCGTTGGCGCTGGAGCTCGGGAGCCAAACGGGCTGTGGGAATGCTGTCACTCCCTGCCGTAGGTGGCCTCAGTCCTTGGCAGTCCTCACACTCCCAGTTTGCAGCCTTCCCAATCCAGGGGTTTATATCAGGTGAAGCTGAACTCTCTGGAAGGCTGCTCAGCAAAGTTGCTATTAAAGTGACACCACCAGCTGTAATCTTCTTGGGTTTCATTGGAATTCTGGTGCCAAAAAGTTGACAAAGTCCAGATTGTAGCTTTAAAACTGCCAGGCAAACTAATCCTGTATAATTTTGTGTAAGCAGGGGGGTACTTGGTAGTTAAAAGATGATACTTGACATCTCTTTGCTTTATTCTGTTTTATTAAAGACAACTCTTTAAATTTACTCGAAGGCAAACAGAGATCTTAATTGTCATGTAGAAGCATTTACATGATAAGATACTGTTAGTTATTGAAGTGATAAGAAGAATTTCAGTACAATTATGGTTTA
Organism: Parus major; assembly: GCF_001522545.3. Taxonomy (NCBI): domain Eukaryota; kingdom Metazoa; phylum Chordata; class Aves; order Passeriformes; family Paridae; genus Parus; species Parus major. The sequence continues at coordinate 2,496,726 of NC_031770.1, forward strand.
GATAGAAGTAGAGAATGGTGATGTACTTTATTTAATTTCCAATATTTTAAAATCATTGTCCTTGATCATTTTGGTAGAAATTTTGAAACTTCAGTCTGCTAGACTGTAAGTCTTCCTTTCCTACACCATCCTAATACTATAGATTTACATCAATAAATATCACCAAAAATATTCAAGAAGTCAAAGTGGTTTTTTTTTAGTGTTTCTCAGAGTGGTATAGTATTGATGTTTGAATGGGGAAGGAAAAGATAGAAGTACTTAATACTATAAAAATTATAAATCATTAATTCTTTAAGTGTAAGACAGTGCCAGCCTTTTCAAGGTGTTGGTGAGAATATTCTTTTTTACTTCTTTCTTCTTCCCAACAATGTGACAACTTTGCTGAAATACTCCTTATCTACTCTTAATGTAATGTGAAATACTTTACTTTTTTCTTTATCTTATTTATTTTGCTAAAGAATAACCTTGTTGCTGGTATTAACCAAACAAAAATCATGGAATGAAGTATCTGCTGTCATTTGAAATCATATATGGTGATCCAGGAGGTAAAGTATGATGTCACAGGGAGAAAACACACAATGAGATTGGGAATTGATATTTCACATGCAGATCCAGTCATATATCCACTGTTCCCTGTGGTCCTGGTGCCATTGCAATTTTCCATGTGCCTACACAGTGAGCAACCCCTGGCTGTTGGAGTCTGCATGGAAAATCAGCCACAGAAAATCAGCCAGACCCCTGGGTGATACAAGAAAACAGCAGTTAAAAAAGGAGGAGAGAATTCATCTCAAGAAAAAATGGGTTTATGCTCTCTCCAAGAGATGATCCCAGCTCAATGGAGAAGCAGAACTATTTAAGCACCAGCCATGGCACTGAATTAATTATTTTAGGACAGAGTATTTAAAGTCAGGTCCATTCTGCTGTCTGGGCTGCAGGGTGACACGAGTCCAAGGCTTCATCTGGAAATGTTTCCTGGTGGATGTCAGGGGTTGCAAATGCCTTTAAATGTTCATAACCTTGACAGGGAAATCTGTGAGTACACATATGGTTGATTAAGCTGCCACCTGTGTTCTGGCATTAGAATATATATGAATTTTTGATTTTCATGCTACTAATTTTGTGTAGTTAATGTTGCTGTCCCACTGTGCAAAATTTTCTCAAAGATAAAAATACAGTTTTGTGGGGGTTTTGTTTGGTTTGGGTTTTTTTTTTCTGGAGATCTTTAGTCATCCCCTAAATAAATGCTGTTTACATGCTGTCAGCTGGTAGGAGTATCAGTGAGTGTTTTTCCAGCTTACCCTGTATGACCTTGACCATTACATCAGTTCAGAAATTAAAACCAGAAAAATCATATAGTTCTGTATTTGTCAGAATAAGATTGTTTTGAGTCTAACTCATCAACCTTGTTGGGTTTTTGCACTGTTTCTCACTTAACTCCAGCTCCAAAATGGCAAAGGGCCATTGTGAATCAGGATGTGGTATTTCTATTGTTGGTGCTACAGCTTGTGTGAAATATGGAAGTGCTGCTGCTTAGAATCTTTCCATGACCATTAATTATTTATTATGTTGCGATAACAAAGTTGCTTTTTAAGAATCTTAAAGGAAATGTGGGTTTTTGGAGAGGTAAGAAATCAGTGGGGAAGATTTCTGCACCGTATGGCTTTTTCACACTGCCTTATTTTCAGCAGCTGACTTAAGTGTGCAAAGTCAGGATCTGAGCTGCTTAGAAAACTCGACAGAGCACCCAGCTGGGACCCTACTTATTTTTATAGATTATTTAGGAGACCTGCTCCTGCCAGGGTAGGTGATGTGAATATATTTCTCTATGGTAAGTCATCAGATTAAAGGAAAACAAGGCCTTCTGAAATTTTACAGGGGCCACAGGTAATTAGTGTTAAATCTGCTTCCTGTGTCGTTGAAAGGAGTGGAATCTGCCCCAAGAATTAAGGTGTGGTTCTTGCTTGACATAGGGACACCCTAAGCAGCTTAATTCTCTTGAAATCAGTTCTATTCCATGGCATAGGAATTGAAACAAACCTTGCTGAAGATAAATATCCCACACAGGTGACAACACAGGGTAATCCTTTTCCTTCTGAGGGGGCAAGTCCTGGTTTTGATTTTGTTTTCTCTGTAATGGTGCCACTTACAGCACATGATGAATGTACATCCGAATTAGTGCTGATAAATAATGCAAGTCACTTGAGTTAATTTTTCTTGCTGAGCATATCTTCAGCATGAGCAAATCCTAATCAAAAATGAGCATAACACAGAGAAATCCAAGTTGTGAGTTCATTGCACGATGGAGTTTGAATAGTGATGTGATGACAGCTCCAGTGCCCAGATGAACATCTGGGTTTTAAAGACACAGTTCACTCAGGAGTACATTTAGACCTTGGAAAGAGCTTAAAGGTGCTGTTAGGGAGACTGAACAAAGATTTTGGTCTGGCTGGTTTTCCTTTCCACCAGAAATTATGTACACTGTCTTTCCTCCTTAACATACACGTGGTGCCACTGCTGAGTGTAAACCTGAGAATAACCCATGGATCTCAAGTGTCTGGCAGGGTAACCATCACACTCATCACACTCATCTTGTCCTTCCTTTTAAATATTCAGTGACTTTATTTCTGCCCTAAGTGCTTCTCTTGTTATTTGGAAACAGTGTGGGAAGTGAATGGAAACTTCCAGAGGTCTGCTGGAAGCACTGATTTGGAGTGAATTATCACACTTAACTGGGACTCCAGAACTGTTCTAAGGACCGACTCTGAAGCAAAATGGCCATGAGAGGAAACCAGTTCACATTTTATTTCTCTCAAGGAGTAAAAATATTTCATTTTTATTTTTTCTTTAATGCCTATTAAACTTCTAACTGTGAATACTTGGATTAAAAAGCATATGTAATGACTATTTTAGACAATGTCCTTAGGTGCCTTTATAACTCCATGATTGCCTGCTCTCTCCAGAGGCACTGGAACATCTTAAAATGGAAGCCAGGGTGTCTGGATAGTTGCTTGGCAAATGTTATTAAAAGCATCAAATCCCTGAACTGGAAGCTTCATTACTTGATGATATTTCTGCATGAAGGATGGGACTATGGTAAAATGTTCTCTTAGAACACACAGTAGATTATAAGAATCAATTGATCTTAAAAATACAAATTTCATCTCTAGCCTGGTTTATGCACACCTGGTAATGCTCTTGGGAGAAGGGCAGGGGCCCAAAGGAAAGGGGAGGCTGTGGAGGAGGCCAGGCCTGTTCCTATAGACTGCCTTATCCTGGGAACTTGTAGGGAAACTCCACCTTCTTGTTAAGACATCCACACTGTGTTTCCCAGCCTGTGAGCTATAGCTTCCTGAAAAGACATCCCTTATTTCCATGGCATGTGCTGCAAAAATGGAGCAGCACGGAGCCCCGAAGTAATAATTTGCTGAAAGAATTTCATCCATCCGGGTAGAGAGTTAAGCTACTGCCTCCTGGTTTTGTCTTTATCCCTGTAATTAATCAGATACCTAAAGAGTCTTGGAAGAAATTCAAGGGAAAAAGAAGGCAAGCTGCAGCTTTGCTGTATCTTCCTTGTGACTCCCAGGAGGATTTTCACTGCACTTTTCCCTGTCTTAAATGTTCTGTTGAATGTTCTCTCCTATTTGTCATTATTTTCTCAAAATCTTCCTATATAGGTAGAGTTGTATGCACATATGTCTGAATTTATATGCACACATGTATGGATTCTGTCCCAAGAAATGCAGACCCTTTGCCTTTTGAGTTATCTCACACCATTCCTTGACAGGAGTTTTTCTTTTCTGAAGCACTAATACATTGGATTTCTGGGGGACATTATTGTGGCAAGAGTGGCCATGGCTCAATTTTTCCAAAATTAACCTAAATTTGGCTTCCTGTATTAATATGCATAGAGTTACCTGTAACTTCAGGGGGGGTGGTGCATGCTCAACCCCTTGGAAATCAGGTCACCGTTTAAGGGTTTAAATATGAATAAGGTGCCTAAGGTGGGAGGTTTTGGCATTAGTGAATTGCCTCAGGTCACAGAGCAAATCAATGGCAGAGTCAGCATTAGCAGCCAGGACGTTTTGCAGGCAGGCAGAGTTTCCTGTGCTGTAGCCATCCCATAAATATGTCTGTACATACCTCAATGTACATAATTAATTCAGCCCATAGTGTCTTTGCACTCTTCTCTACTCTTATGGCTGAAGGCAACATTACATTTTCATTAAAGCCTCAGCAGCCCCATGCTTGCTTCAAGTCAGGTCCCAAATCCACAGCTGGGAGTCAAATCCAAACCAGCAGCTGCCATTTCCTCATTTTGGGTAGGGTTCAGCTTAACAGGGAAACTGAGGCATTTCTCTTCAAGGCTTGGCCCTGGAAAAAGAGGAGTCAGAGAACACAAACCATAGTGTTGGCTTACAGAGGAGGCTTTATTTAACTACTGGGGGTTATCCCAGTCACAAGTTCATCCTTATTTGATGATAATGAAACTAAAGTTTGATGTATTTGCTTGACTAAGATTGCCATCTGGGAAATAATATGTTTTGTGAGTGTTTATAACAATCATGGTTTAAGCCAAAATTGACTTATGATTGCTGCAAATAATGCTGCAACGTCCTGATTTAGCCTGATATTTCTTCTTTGTTGAGCAGAGAAAATGTATTTTGAGGGCTTTTTGATTTTTCAAAGTATTTTGTGCAGGACAAATCATGAATTTTCCAAAGCAATGATTATAGCTGAATATTCTCTGTACTAGATCTCAAAAGAAGAATAAGGTTGTTTATATAGTTTTTAAGTGTTACATGTATTTAGGCTTTTGCTTTTAAGCTTGACTGCAGATTGTTCCTTTTGAATGTTGGACTAGAATGGGTTTGAATTTCATGGGTTTGGATTTTTTTCTAAACATTGTAGTTCCAGTGAAGGAAAAAGTTCAGTACTTTTCTGTCTTGGGAAAGAGCAGTTCCGCAAAGCGTGCCAGATCTGGATCATTCCAAGACTGCCCAGGAATGTCATCTTCATTTCTTAGATGTGATATAATCTGCAGGGAGAAAAGTTGGAGAAATTCTGTAACTTTCCCTAGTTTCTGTTTATTTCCTTTTCTTCAGCATAGTACAAATTGAAGATATCAGCATGACTTGCCAAAAGGACGGGAGTCCTGTCTTTTGCTCGCTCAAGAAACTTTGTATTTACCGATAGTACCAACTTTCTCACACTGTCTCAATGGTTGGATTCAGTGCAGAAAACGGTGGTAAAAATTGGCTCTTCCCGTTCATTCTCTCTTCCCAGACTGTTTTCCAGCTACTGCCAACTATAGTGTTGTAAGATTTTGTACAGTTTTTATTTTTGCAATGTGGACATCTGTCCAGTGGGAACAGAAGTGAGAATTTCAGAGTTTAATGGAAACCTGATAACTCAGTTATGAAAATGCTAATTAAGGCATATTTAAATGAGGCCTTTACAAATGATAGTTTTTATGACTAAAATCCCTTCCCACTTATCATCTGCTCAAATGACTGATGGAAAAAATTAACTGTTAAATTTGAAAACAAAGCGACTGTAGGACTCGGGGATTGTACACTGTCACTGTGATTTCTTTACATTTGCATGTGGTGTGTTTTATGCTTTCAAAAAAAGGATATTAAGTGAAATTATATGTTTCAAGGTTCTCTCCTATTTCTGAGTTTGCTAGTACACGTTTTCTTGTATTTAGAACTTTCAATACTCAAACTCTCACCAGTTTCTCAATATGGAGTATTTATGGTACTGGGAATTGTGTCCTCACATGGTGTGGATCCGTGGATCCAGAAGTGTGGGAGAAAGCCATTGCACGGAGAAAAAGTTCTGTCTTAAGCAGAAGCTATCGGATCTTTAAAACACAAAAACTTTTCTCCATCTTTTTACACGGCGTGGCCAACACCCCCCGGTGCAGTGTGAGTTTGCTGAATTAGGCACCGTTTCACACCCCCCCTTGCTGCCTGTCAGAGAGGTGCCAGCTTCCAGGAGAGACTGGTGCTGCAAAGGCTCTCCGGAGCTCTGTGTCCTCAAACTGCTTCTCACAGGAAGGTGGGAAATGCACTCCCCAGTCTGGGGCATGCACTGAGTGTCCTGCAGGGACGACACCCCGAGGATACCGAGCCCAGCTGTTGTATTTGAGTTGGAATGGGTGCCCTGTACATGCCACAGGATAAAGCTCTGGCTCTTGTATGGATCTTCTCTTTAACCAACAGCCTATGGGGAAAATGTGCTTTTTAACAATCATATTTTCAAACCTCTTAAATTCACATTTTCCCACATTTGAGTAGTTCTCCAAATCAAGCAGGAATCGACCATGCACAGAATATGGGGTGCAAGGTTTAGAGCAGCTCACTTTATTTCTCTTTCATATAAAAATTATCTGTATTGGATATTCCCTCGAAAACAGGGATGAGTCCCAGGGTATGGAAATCATTTTGTTTCTCATTAAACTTGTTCCACTTGCAGGATTTTTGTTTTCTTGAAAACTCTTGCTGCGCACAAGGAACCTCAATGTGTTGCAGCATTATCTGCATGTGATGACATTTTGATACAGATCCGATGGCGTTCTGATAAAGAATCATTTTTACTGAGTTTCAGTGCTTTATTTAATGTGATGGATTCATGTAGAAGACAAAGGTGTAACAAGAACCAAAGGACTGGAACCAAAACTGCCTAAACTCATGCTGGAAATAATTAGGAAGTTTTAAAGAGAATTCCTGAAAGCATTTTGCAGTGAATGAGTTATTTTAATTCACTGCAGTTAAGAAGACAGAGATTTTAAAATGACTGCTCAGCCTCAAATAAAGGTTAAAAGTGCAAGAGTGAGATTTTGTGTCTCATGATACACAAATGTCTGAGACAAAAGCTGATGCTGCTCTTAAAACTTTCTCAATGTTCAGCAATGTGCAGTTTATGTACATGCACAGCTTTTGGTAGAGACAGTTGCACCCAGAACCAAACACAGGTTTTTAGGTTTTTAAAGACCATTTTCAGAGCTTTTCAAAGAGCTTCCCTTGCTCTAGAAGCAGAAGTGTGCATTGTGTGAATGCACACAAACCCCTCCTGTTTGTTTGTCTGACACTTCAGTGCAACAGCACTGCTAAACCCTTAGTGTTGGTGGTAATTAATGGGATTGGACGTTTAAGTCATTGTTGTCATTGGCTTGGAAAACCAACACTTTATGTTTTAATCTCTTTTTAATGCCAGAAGTGGGATTTCTGTGCTGCCCTAACCCAAAATGTCTGACTAGATTCAATAAGTGAAGGCATTAGCAAGCAGCAATTAGTCCTTGTATTACTGCGGGTAACTGCACGTGCGTGTGTTCACCCAGCAACAGCGAGGAAAAGGAAGTGCACAAATCCTTCGGCTGTTAAACAGAACTCTTCATGCTTTCAAACTAGAGCTGTGTGGAGTACTCTTTTTGGTAATGTCTTACAGCAGTGAATTTGTTCTATTTTGACCCAAAGGGCAGCAGTTTTTCAGTTTATCTCAGTATTTCTATACCTGGAGTTGGAGCAAAACCTGGCATGAATCTCTATGAAATCCCTGTCACTGTTCTGTCTTGCACCAGCACCAAAAGACTGATTCTCAAAAGATTGAAAGAGTAACCACAGAGACCTGGAGAGAAGTTCACAGAGGGGTGAAAAATTGTGTTGGTGATCAAGAGGATTTTGATTAAAAAACACTTTATGTAACATCTTCCATACACTGATAAATATTCAGCTGTAAAAGCTCTCTGGGAATGAATCCCCTCTAATAATGTTTGTTTATTTTTACCTTTTTTTAAGAGCAAACCTCAATTATGCATCTGCCAAAGGAAAGGAGAGCATTTAGTCCACTTGTTGGGGGTTTAGGATTTGATGGAGGGCTTTAAAGGGAACTTGAAGGCTAAGTTGCTCTTGACATTTTTGTTTTCTCTGAATTTAATACACTTGTATTTTTGGAAAGGCTTGATGATGGGAGACAATTTTTCCATGTTCCAGAATCTGACACGATACTTCTTTCAGTTCACTGTGACATTCCTGTTGAATTTAGGATAGTAGTCTCCATTTTTGCAGCTTTATCCTGAGCTCACCTTACTCTTCAAACTCACTCACACTTTAAAAAGGAGAAGGCAAATTGTATGATTGTCTGGCAGGTTTCTGTCCACTGGCCTCAAAACTGCCTGGATTCTGGATAAGGCTGAATCTGGTTTATTTGTGTTTGAAACACCCGTCTGCATTATGGGATGGTCACCTGGAGACAAAGGCTCTTTACTGGCTTGCATTGCTACCCTTGGAGTTTATTGAGTGCTAAAATGGCCACACTTAAGACAACATTGGTAAGAAGTGTGGTGGCATCTCTGGTTTTCACTTGTGTGTTAGGTCCAAAGTAGAACTGGTCTATCCAAAGCAGACATCTATGAGCTTTCTGGGATAAAAACATGTTGTACAAGAAAAGGCTCAGTTTAAGGAAGATTAAGTCATCTAGAAATCATAAGAGATGAGAATGGGTAAAACTTTTGCTTGCTTGGTGGTTTTTTATCATGTTGGGGTTTTTGGGGTTTTTTTAGTTTGTTTTTTTTCCGGAGAGAATCTGTCATTATTTCTTTTTTTTTTTTTTTTTCTTCTTTGCTGTGGGTTTTTGTTCTTAATGATAGAGCCAGGTGCCAACAGCAAACGATTTGCAAAGCTTGTTACGGAGCTCGATGAGCATCGCAGCTGTTGCTGCAGTTCTGGATCCCTCCAGCTTATGCTAAACTTGCTGCTTTGAAATCCACACAGCCTGCAGACCATATCCCTGTATCCCTGATGAAGCTATCCCCACAAATCTAAGGAATAGCCATTCCTTTCATCTCCTGCTGGTGGATGTTGCTGGTCTTACACTTGAATTATTTCAGGAATTTTCTATAGCAGAGGATGGTCTGTACTTGAGCACGAGCAGCATTGGGAGTTTGATTTAGGTAATACGAAATTTTCCATCAATATTTGGCTCAATATCCTAAGTCAGATCTCTGGTGCAAGGTTGGTGCAGTCCAGCCTGATTAATCCTGTATAATCAAGCTGTAAATTCTCTTCTGGTATAGATTAAAAGCCTCAACCGGTCAACTTCGATTGTTCTTGCATGGTCATGCTATATGTGAGTTTTTGTTCCCTTAAAATGCTGTGTGGTGTTTTGCGGTCACCATGCTCAAACTCCAGTGGGTAAAAAGGTGCTGGGAGCTACTTAGTAATTTCTTGTGTCTCTAAATAAATGTTATCTTCTTAGTAAAGTTCTTTTCTTCTCGTGCTTTTACACAAGGGACTAGGAAATATTGTGTCAACACTGTCTGTTTAAGGAGAAATGTTACACTAACCTTTTAGACACTGAGAAATCTCATGTAAAGCAAGAACATCTTGACAGGGTATAACTTCACATTTATTCAAAATAAAATGATCATTTATTAAGAAAACAATGTCTGCTGGTGGTAACCCCATTCTGATTTTCTAAATTAGCCCTTCTCCACAACAGGCTCATTATCTAGGAAATGACTGCTGCTAGTATGGTATCAAAAGAAAATAGGCACGAGTAGCAGGAAGAATATTATTATTATAGCAGCTCCCAGTAGTGCTGCTACCATTAAGATTCTGTCAGAATTTTCATGAGAAGGCTCCTCTTTTCTGATATTTTTTATTTTTACGTGACTATAAAATCAGAGCTATATAGGAATAGCCCATTTAAAGTCTGAGGTCAGCAGTGTGTGTTTGCTTTGAGCAACTCTTGAAAAGTACCTTGATACCACCAAGTAGCTGTTCTGTGATTCCTATGACTGTTTTAAGGCATGGAGTTTAAACTGCCTGCTTTTTCCTTTGTAGTACACTAAATCCACCCATTTTATAATTTCCATCTGGGTTTGATCTCTGCCTGTCTCTCTCATCTTCCTCTCACGAGCTGGATTCTGTTGGTGGCTCTGTGGAAGGCAGTGACTTAGGCAGAAGAACTCTGACTCTCTGATCCCAACTGGAGTTCACTGTGGACATCAAGGGACATCAGGATTTTCCTCTGTGGAGGAAATTTAGTGTTGATTCACATGATTCTGAATGATTGAAGCTTTCAAGCTCACCAGCAGCTCACAAAGCAAAAAAAAATACATCACAGAAAGTCTCACTGCTTATTTATTTGTGCAGTTCAGCTGGAATTCCAGAGCTCTTTACTATGCTACCTGAAATATTTACCCCATAAGGCAATAGGAGTGAAGTGTTTGCTGTATTCTAATGAAGTGATGGAGACCTCTTGGAAATTCAGGAATTCAGTGTGGGGACATCAGGAGAACGTGCACCTGTTGTTCTGTAGGCAGAAGTGACATTTGTGAATGGAAAGTGTTTCCTGTGTGTTGGCTCATGTGAAATAATTTGGAGGCCTTCATGCAATACCCACTTGTTGAATATCAGTTTTACCAGGAGAAAAAAGTCCTGGGAATTGATATTCTAATCAGTGTTTTTGTAAAAGGAGCCAAGGACTGAGTGAATCTAAAATGAATCTACCCTTAACAACATCAAAAGTGATCCTCCAAGGAAGAGGAGCACTGAGAGGAGAGGGAAGGGGTTGGGAAGCTCATGGTGTCTGCTCTGTGACCAGACACCCCTTCAGTGAGCCTATTACTGTGGGATCTTAAAGAAATCTGAATTTTTCATGGGTGTCTTCCTGAGCCTCATACTTTATTTTGCTGAAAACCTCTTCTTCCAACCACTACTAAGTAAGTGAAACATTTCTAGTGAAATATTTCCTGACTGAAGTTCTCAGAGGGGCTGAGCAGGGAACTGCAGCACTGCCTGGCATGGGGAGAGGGCAGCAGTGGCTGGGGAAAAGGCAGCAGACCCTGGGCTCATGCCTGGGCACATCCTTGAGGAGAGCTCGGAGCTCGTGGGAAGGAGAGTCTGTGGCCAGCGTGGCTACAGGGTGTGGGAAGGAGGAGTGGTGTCCCCTGTGAGAGGGGGGTTCTTCCCCACTGGAGCTGGGACTGGGGTGGTGATGGTGAGCCTGGCTTGTCTGTGTTACATAGGACAAGCTGGGCAAACCTGTTTTGGAAGTGTGGCCAAGCCCCTGCCCTTCCTCATGGACAACGGGATTTTGGTCGCTGTGTGAATTCCAAGCTGAGGCTCCTGCTGTCCTGGGCTTCAGCTGTCCAGATAGTGTTTGCTTCAGTCTTGTTATGCAAGGACATAAAGTGATGCAAGTACCAGCAAAATGCAAGTTTGGATTTTGTCTAATTATGACCTCCTTAAGTTAATTTTTATGCATCAAAGCTATTTGACATTTGTCAAAACAAATTCAAGTCCCTGGGAGAGATTTTATGACAAACCCGCCATTGATCTGACAGCTTGCTCTCTAGGGAAGGCAGAATGTGGCTGGCATTAAAGACTTAATGCTTCCAAAGTTCTCCTTTACTCCTGGTCCCAAGGCAGAGTGGCTGGGCCTGGGCGAAGCGGCTGCCACGGTGGCAGCTGGGAGTTTGACAGTGTTATGAAGAATCGCAACTGTTGAGCAGTGGATTGTTACACTGCCGATGACAGCGTTGCAAATTAATTCTGAAATTAACTGAGGGGACGTGGAGAGGTCCCACCGTTCCTCGGGAAGGGAGAGGGCAGTGGGAATGAGTGGAAATGAGCGGAGAAGCAGAGGGAGAGGCGCGCCCACGTCCTGCCTGGCAGCTGGATGCCAGCGTGGAAAACGCAGATGCATGGCAGCCACGCTCACCTCGGGAACGCCGAGCCTTGCAGGAGATGACAAATCCGGGCTGCGGGGTGGGGGCAGGGATGTTTGGGGTTCTCTATTGCTCTGCTAAATGATTTATTGCACCTCCTGGATCTCCAAGATGAGAAATTAGTAGGCTGATATTTCACTTCTATTCTTAAAATAAGCTGTTATTTTGCAAAATGAAATAATTTCTCATATAGCAGCCTTCTCCTAGCCTTTGTCAGATGTTATTCAGCCCAGAGTACTTCCAAATACTCAATATTATTTCACCTACGTGTGCGGAATGCCGTCTGCTTCCAACCTGAGGTATCATTCACTGGTTTGTAGTAGCCATTAACATATGCTTTTCCCATGGTTTGTGTACTTATTCTAAGCATGTGCCTTTTACAATGCAGAACACAAGAGACTTGTTTTGTAAGATTAATGAAGGTCACCAAAATTCTCAAAAGTATTCTGATAATTAAGGCTTTGTTTATCAAAAACAAGTTATATTAAGAGCAAAAAGATTCATGGTAATTATTCATAATCTTAACAATTCAAGTGTAGCCACCTCATTTGTGCATTTAATTCTTCTTGTTAATGTTTTGCATAAATCTGCATAATTACTTGAGTTGCCTGTTGTAATTTTGACAGCTACTCAGTTCATGTGCACTAAAGTATATCAAAAGCTTGATGTGCTGAATATTTATAATTTTACGTATGTTCTTGGGATAATATTTTTTCAACAATATTTTTAGTTTTTGTAAAATTGACATGGAATACTTGGAAAGATTGCCAAACACAGATCTCCATATCAGCACATGATGGAACTAGAGCAACACTTAAAGGTATAGCACCGAGGTTTGGAGGTATTTTACAGAAAATCCAAATGAATTTTGCACATGAACCGTTCTGATCATTTTCCAGTGGGTGTGTTATACTCCATTAACGTAAAGACTTTTTTTTTTTTTTTTTTAAATAAAGTTTTTCAGTGTGTTCTCCGCCTTTGCAAGTCCCACTGGATTTTATTCCTGGTCCCATACAAAAGAATACCAGGGAAAAGTGTGGAGCAGCATTAGCATGGGCAGCTCGCCCCGTTGGCAGCTCTGCGGTGCTGCCGGGCTCCCGGGGGGCTCTCAGAGCTCCCTGCCCTCCATTCAACAAAACAAAACAACCCCAACAACAACCCAGTCGGACTTTTGGCTTCCCAAACGCTCCTGCACATGGACATTTTGTGGGTGATGGACTGAGAGTGCTGTTTGTGGGATACACAAAAAGAAGAATAGCGTAGCTCAGTAGGATTGTGGCACCCTTCACCCACCGTTTTGGGGAGGGATTTATTGAGAGGAAAGGCAGCAATGACCTCTCCTGCACACGGAATAAATACCCTGTTCCATAAGGACAGCAAATACTGAGGGTATTTATAAATATCTTTGTGCTGGTGAATTACAAAGGCAGTTGCTAACTAATTACAGCAGGAAGTTTTCAGTGCATCTGATGAGTGTCTGGCACAGCGCGGTGTGAATCTTCAGTCGGCTCAAATCACACACATTATTCAGGCTTTTTACAAATGTTGACAAAATGCTGGTTTGAAAATTCTTGTTCAGATCCCTCAAAAATACTGTCTCAAGACAGTTTTTGGAAAGACTGTGACTATTATTTTTGAAAGCCTGTGTTCTGCACTGTGAAGTTACGAAGTTTTGCACTTAGGAATAATCTTCCGGTGTGCAAAGCTGGTGTAGAGCTCTGGTGTAAAGCTCTGGTGTAAAGCTCTGGTGTAAAAGTATGTGCTCACTATTTGGGCATGTTTTGACCTTACTAAAACAATGTTGTGCCTCATAAAAAATACACCCTGCATATGTTTATTAGCTCTTTCATACAAAAAATCATGTTTTTATATGGAAACCAGCTTGCTTTAAGACAGACAAAAGGAGGGGAATCCTACTTTAGCCATCAGAGCATTGTTTCCTAGGAAAGAGATTTGATATGAATGAAATGCTGTTGTCCAACAGGAGAAGAAAATGAATGTATTCAAATCTTATCAAAAAGCAGAAAGAAAATCCTTTGGGTGCCGATGTTCCAGCCCTGCAGATTCCTCTGCTGTCACACAGAGTTGGTGCTGTAATTTTGAACACTTAAGGCACCAGAAATATGGGTGAAAAATCCTTCAGTCATAGATCCACTTCAGGGGGGTAACACCATGGGAGGAGGGAGAAAGATTTAAACTGTTTCTGTTATGCTCAAAATATATTTGGGGTTGATTTAAGAGTAAAAGGAGGAAAAGTGCAGTTGTCATGCCCTGCTATTTTTCACTTTAATGAGCACTCAAATGTAAGTGAAAAATTAAAAGGTTGTTATATTTAGAAATAGCTGGAGCCATACACTCAATGTATGTTGCACACAGTGGGGAATGAGCATAAAAAATGAGGGGGAAAAACCCATCTACTTTGCAGCTATATTCATTAATTAAAAGAAGATTGTTAAACTAAATTTGGAAAGAAAAAAAAAAAAAAAGAAAAAAACTTCTTTAATTGTGTTTACCCAAAAGCCTTTTCTTCCTAATTTAAATAGCATAAACATCTGGACTAAAGCAATATTAGAATCATGGCAGTAGTCAAGCAAATCTTGTGGAAAATAATGAAATTAGATCCCTGGTGTTGTGACAGAGTAAGGGCAGGATACATCAGTTCGATGTTAATAAAATTTCCATGAATGACTGAATACAATTAAGAAATTGTCAGTTGCGGCAATGAACTTTTGTAGCTCATAGATGTTTGCATCATTTGATTATGCTGGCAATTTAAAATTGTTTGTTAGTGTCTGTGTTGGGATATTAATTATGACCTTTATTACAGCCCACAATTAAACCAGTCATATAGCAACAAGCAGCCTGTGTTGTGGTACTAAAGGATCTGAACTGCTCAGAACAGGGTCTTGGTGTGTTCAGACCATTCACTGATCATCCAAATTGGAAATTATTTGAAATGATCCAGTACTTTAAAAAACAATTCAGCTGGGTTGAGTAATCCCTTTAATAAAGAAATTTTGGCTTAATAGCATTTTAACAGTTTTAATTGCTAACAACATCTGTAAAACTGTTTTAAAGAAGGGAGAGAGAAAGCATTTTTAACTGTGACTCCAAGACAAGCTTTCTCCTGCTTCAGCAAGAGAAACCAATTATTCATTGGTTAATTAGCTGTAAACAACTTTTTAAAGACACATCCATTATATATGTAATTATTTGAAAAAAAGCTTTAATATTATTTGTGCTAATGCATAATTATTAGTGCGTGCTAAAAGGATTAGCAGCATTTAGATGACCAGTATTGTTGGGAAATATCAGAGTGGGGAGAGATTAGCATCAGGCCGGAATGTGCAGGGATGGATCCAGCGTGTGCCTGCACCCCTTCAGCAGTGACAACGGGCAAACCACACACACAGAAACAAAGCCTTGAGAGCTGAAACCTCACACTTTTTCCTCTTTAATATTTCTCTGATACGTGCAGGAAATATATCCCCACCAAAGGATTTCTGTACCCAGCGGAATATGGAATTCCTGTGATTTTATTTTTTAAATTTTTTTTCTTTAGACTCCCATGGCATTTTAGTATTTTTTTTTATTAGGATTTCATGGTCCCTTTATTATTGCACAGCTGACTGGCAACTTTACAATACTCTCAGCACATCCATTTACTAACTGTTATACCTAATTTACTAAGAAGATGTAAAGTCCTGGTGAAATCTATTTAGGCTTTTGTCATGTGTTGGCTGGAGCGGTGTTTGTAGTCATTAGCATATGAATGAAAGGAATAATATTTTAAACATTTAAATATTTTTAATATAGGTCAAGGGAAACAGTAACATTTGTCCTAACACATTGAAAATTCCAAATAAGACATCACAGAACCTGCCTGGAGTTTGTGTTGATTTACGCTTGTGTTTATCAAAAAAAATTGAGAGTATAAACTAAAATTACAGGAAGAGGCAATTCAGGACCACATCAATAACAACTTAAGCATCTGAGTAACCTAATTCTGACATAACCACAGTTGTGTAGTGCTGAAATAGTTCTCCTGCACATATCTAACAAAATAATTCATGTTAAACAGAGACCTGGCATTTCATGTGCCAAGCCCCCGCATTTTGGGGCAGACAGAATATTTCAGAGCCAGCTGTGGGAGTGAGTGGGTAAATGGTGTGACAGGAGCACTGCAGCTTCCCTTGCAAGAGTCACGGGTGTGCTTTAGCCCTGACCTGCAAGGATGGACCTGAGCAGTGGGAGATTTGTTCAGTCCCCATGAATTTGGCTGCTTTTCAGATGCTGCCAGTGATGATGCTAATTGCTGGCATTAGTGACACTGGCGTTTGTGATACGGGCACCTGGACCATAGCAGGATTTCTGATCTTTTCTATGAGAAAACAGCTCTCAATCCTCTTTTATGAAACTGGAGCAACAGTGTTTGTCAGCTCAGGTGGAATACCATGGGTGATTTTAGCATTTCAGTTCACTGGATATTTGTAATTATCTGGAGTTTAAGGACAAATGTTGCACTTTGATTTGGCTGATTTCTTTACAACAGTCATTGTGTGGAAGCATTAGGGGGATGTAATTTTTGTTTTAGTTGACAAAGAAATTATTACATTTGAAGGGCTTTGTGTATTTAAGCATAGATGATTATTTAGAAGGCTTGGTTGCTGCAAATTGGAAGCCTCGTAGCTCAATTTACTAATTTATTTTGTGATCTGTGACTAAACTGAGTAAAAATGCAAATACCACAAGCCCTTTACATTTTATCACCGGATCAGTGTACTGATGGGAGGATCAGAGTCACTAAACAGCTCAACACTTGTCATTTCTCAGCAGTCACACACTAAAAGCATCTATAGTGGAGACTACAGGAAAAGTCCCGTGAACAGAGTTTTTAATGGAATTCAGTATTTATTTGTTTCTGACTTGGAATGCAGAAACAAAACTTTATTGTCCATTGTGAGAATGTTTTCTTTGTCTCCCATCACATGTGGCAATGAGCCATCACTCTGTGTTGCAGCAGGATCATGGGCTAGGAGGAAACAACTGGGAAAGGTTGACAGAAACACTGAAAACTTAAATGGGTGTTGGCATTGCCTTTGGGTTGCACCTCTGTCCAGAGAGCATCAACAAAAATTATAATCTCTTAAGTAATTTCTGTTTTTAACCCATATTCTCCCATGGTCTTAAGAGGATCTGTTTAAAAGTCATTTTATTTAAAAGCATTACAGCTGTTTATTGGCTATTTGTTTGCAAGTCAGTGTTAGCAGTGATGTCAGCACCACTTTAGAGGCAGTGCTAGGGCAGAGCCTTTCTCCTGGTGGAATCGGTGGAAGTCGTGCCCTTGCCTCCCCAGGAAGCAGATTTGGGTCTATTAAACCCTATTTTTGCAGATCCAGCAGAGGGAGCAGAAGTCCACCGATGGGGTTGCTTTGGACAAAACATTTGGGGTGGCAGATGGGTTGGCAAAAATTGCTTGTGGAGGTGGGGAACTGCATGAGTCATTCCCCCCATATTCTGAGAAAACTGCTCAATTAAAACACTAAAGATTGCACTGTAATTCAGTAATTTTTCACATCCTGGAATTTCATTTTTTCTTTAAATTCTCCATGAGTCGGTACATTATTATAACAATTGATTAGAACTATTTCCAGCACTTACACCAGTGTAGTGATCCCAATTAGCCAGCAGATAATTGTTTTTGTAGGGAATAACACCCAGTCATGTCTTCGCACATCAACTCCCCTGCCATGTTGCTGCACTTGTGAATACACAGCAGAAGAATTGCCCCCTTTACAAAGCAATAATTAAGAAAGGATTAGCTGTAGTGCTGCAGTTATTTTAAGGTGTTTGCCATGGATACAGATCTGTCCTGGGTGTTGTTATCTCTGCCTTCAGAGCAGGAGCAGAAAGGGATGGTGTGGGGCTTGGGAAGGTGGCAGTGGGTGGGCAGAGCTGCAAGTCCAAGTGTTTTGGGAGGTACACAAGGGACAATCCTGCTGATTTCTGAATTCAGTGGGACCAGCAATCAGCTGTGTCTCCTTAACAAGGAGCATTTCCCACTACTTTTAGAACTCTTGGCCAGTTTAGTTCTATTTGATTAAGTTTTATCTGTCCTGCTTTTGGCTGGGCCAGAGTTTATTTTCTTCCCGGCAGCCGGTGCAGCGCTGTGGTTTGGGTTTAGGGTGAGAATGACATTGATAGCACAGGGATGTTTTAGTTGTTGCTGAGCTCACCCTAAATCAAGTTGAGTTTCCCATACTCTGGCACTGAGGGAGCCACGAGGGAGTGTGGCCAGGATGGCTGACCTGGCCAAAGGGATATTCCATTCAGGAAACTCCCATCAATCTCATGGGCTAAAACTGCCATGATCATTAAATAAAACTATCACTGGGTTTTCATTTGCTTTCTGTTGGCCAAACCTAAAGATTGTGTTAAGGTCACAACTGCAAATCTTTCTCTGGGGCTGTGAAGGCTAAAAACTCACTTCTTACTTGAAAAATCAAGATTTATTTTTTTTTTAAATGTTATTTTTTAAAGTAAAGATTGTAAAAAATCAGGGCAGTAAAAGCTCTCCAGGTATTGTGACACTGATCACTGGAAGAGCTGCAGCACAGCTGCTGCTCAGAGAAGAAGTCAGACCTGTGAAAGGAGCCTCGTGTGCAGCCAGGGCTTCATCTGGCACAGAGGGCACAGCAATGTGGTACCAGCTTAGAAAAAGGAATCTGTGAGAAAACATCCAAGGCAGACTAACCAGCTCCCAGACTAGTTTTATTCAAATCACATTTTTAATTAGAAACAGGTCTCCAGTATTTTTAGGAATTTAGTTTGAATAAGCATTTTAAATTCTAACTCATTTGATATCTGAAAAAACAGAAAAAGAAGAAATTAAAATAAATGCTTGGGTTTATTATTTTTTCTTTTTCTTTTGTTTTTCTCTCTTCTCTCATGTCAGACAAATGTGACAGTGAAGAAAAAGAAAAGGGCAATTGGGGGACAGGAGGTTGTAGATCCAATATTTCTTAGCTGATGAAGGCAGCTTTGTTTGTTTCAGACGAATTCAGTCAAAGATAATATCTCCTGCTCCCAAGGAAAAAAAGCAAAATAACACCCCAACCAAAAATGGAGAAGTTTAAACTTTTTTAACTTAGAATACAATTTCCCTTGCTTGGCCACCTTTGTTGACAAGCAGATGTGTGATTTGGGTTTGATTAAGCTGGACGTGAACCTGGCTCCATATGGGAGAACTGGAGGTGCTCTGTACCTCCCAACACTTTGGATTTCTGGAAATTCCCGAGTTTCCTGACTCCCACCTTGCTGAAGGGGGAGCTTGAGCTGTGTTGGAAAGGTGGATGGATGAGTTATAACAGGAGGTTTCATAACAGGAGCTACTTCTGTTCCTGCTGTTGAAGGCTTTTGGGCGATGAAAGGAACAAAGGCGATCCCATGAAAACAACAACAAACTAAAATAGAGCAAACTCCTCCAAGCCTGCACATTAATGGAAAGAATCAGAGAATGGAAAATGAAACAAAAGCTGAGATATTCTGAATGCAATCTTACAACAGTTCTGCCAAAAGATGCTGGAGCTTTTTAAACTCTGATCTCTAAGCTAAAAATGGACTTGTCAGCCTTAACTTTGAATTTTCTTGCTTTTAGCAGTTTGCGTTAAACATTAATGTTATTGAAAATAGCTTTTCATCCGTGTGTATTAAGGGTTTGTTTGCCAAAGCCTCTGCTCCCAAATGCGTGAATTTCAGCAGCTAGCAAACATCAAAGCAAGGAGATTTTTCAGCTCAGGAAGTTATCTTTAAAATTAAAGCTTAGTCTTTCACTGTATACTTTTTGTGAATAATTATTAGAATCTATAATAAACAGTCTCCCTTTATTGTTCTGTCTATTATATCGAAGGAGATATGCCTTGATTGTATCATTTTAATTAACTCTTGCTGTGTTTTATTGAAGTTCAAAGCATTAAGCATTGTTTACGTAAGCACCGCGACACTCAGGTTGCCTGAAAGAAGTAAATAAAACTGTAGGTCAAACTGTATTAATGTTTCTTGCCAGCTATTATTACATCTGCTTTTGAACAGCATTTATTCTGTAATTGATGGTTGTCAGCCTGTAATTTCCATAGTTACATTCTGAACACTTGGTTTTCCCTAATTTTTGTAGTGTTTACACCATATAAAGTCAGAGATTAAAGTAAAAGGGAAAAGTGAGTTACCAGCTTTTATTTGACCAGCTTAATATTTCTTTCTTCAGGGGAATCCCTCCAGTTATTTGCCAAGTTCATATATCTATAATATTCTTTTAGATTCAATTTTCTGCCCTTTACTTTTCTCTATTTCATATTTACTTTATTCATTGTGGTCATCCCATCTAATCTGTCTGCCCGTGCCTACCTAATCGACCTAATATGTCCATGTATCATTTCTTTAATGATTTTATTATTGAAATGACTCTCAGCATTTGATACTTAAGCATACATTATAAAAGCCTAATTCTCCCATTAGTGGATCAAGTTTCCATGAGCCTGCTACATCCAGGCTGCTGCAGGAGTTAAACAAGCTTTGTTGAATGTTGGCCAAGAGCTGTTCTGCAGATCTACTCTACTTTTTTAATCTCTGTAAGTGAGAAGAAGCCACTGCACAGATTTGGGTCACTTTTTTTACCCCAGCATTGTCTAGAGGCTCTCCTTGGTGAAGATGCGACGTTTCCTTTCACTGTGCAGCTTGAATTTTATCCTTAAGGCTTTGCTTCTGCAAAGGAAACTTAGGAATTAATTTTTTTCAGTTGCTTCTGCTACCCATAATGAACCACAGATGTTTTGGAACCTTCTATGGCTTTCTCTTTCCATTTTAAGTCCAACTTTACCAAATTAGTTTCTTTGTTTTAGCTTCCTTCAACAAAATAATTGACTTCTGAGAAGTTTGTAGTAGCCAACAAGAACATTTTAGCAATCTCATCCATTCTTTCCTCTCTCAAGCTGCTCTGGGGATTTAATATCCCTGTAGCACCTTGGCCTTTGAGCCCTCCTTCCCATCCCTAATCTCTGTTATTGCCTTCTGTCTGGGCACCATACCCCGTGTCTTTATTCTGTTTGTGTTTTCAGATTATTTGAATTTGAATATTTATTTAATTTGCTGGTTTTTTTCCTATGAGCTTTGAGTCTGGGAAGTGTCTGACAAATCTGCTGTTACAAAATAATTTGGATAAAAAGACCACTTTTGTGCTGTTGAATGGCTTGTATGTAGAAATTTTTATTTATTTTTGTTTTAGGTCAAGCTTGTGGTTTACTTAAAAGAGGGTGTTAAAGAGAATTCCATTGTGTTTCTCTAGTCAAGCATAGCTATCCTGCTAAATATGTTGTACAAGCAGTGAATAGTGTGACACTTAAGGAATGCTGAATTTATTTTTGGACATGTTTTTTGTATTTCTTTATCATGGCAGAGACTTTTTGGCGATAGGGCGGCAGGGAACCGAAGTGTCCGGTTACGTGCTGTGGTTAACAGAGTGGCCTGCAGTTAAGTTCCTTGGCAAGAGACAATTTTTCTTTTTTCTTTCTTTATTTTTTTCCTTTCCCTAGCTTGATAGGCTGCAGTTGAAGTCCCTTGATTTGTCTTTGTTGTGGGCAGAATCCGGGGATTAGGTCAAATTAAAAACTGACATTTCCATTATGTCTGTACTTTTATGGTGCATTCCTCTGCTATAGAAAGTCAAATGCCTCTTTGCCTATTGCTGAAACCAAAGAAACAAAGCAAAAGAGAATTCCTTCTAGCTCCTAACTGAACAGCAAACCTCATTATTCCTGGAGTAATCTGTTAAACAAATGGAAATAGGTGAACCTTCCACTCTCTTCTTTTTGTCTCTTATTTAAGAAAATGGCACGATCTCAGGAGAGTAACTAAGAGAGCATAAGTGCATCCAATGACAGTAACAAATATTTTTATACAACAGACAGACAAATTGTGCTGATTGTCTGTATTTAAAAAAAAATTAAAAAAGGATTTAAAAAAAAAAAATAAAAAAAAAAGAAAAAAGAGCCTTGCCTAAAAGACTACAGTAAATCATGAAAGTGATCTCAAGTGAACAGAGATGGATTTCTGGAATACGGTGTGCAATGAAACCACTGACCTCTTATACAAGGGTTCATGTCTTTTTCTACAGAAACAGATGGGTAATAGCATAATGCTGAAATCATGCTCTACATAATATGGACCTAGTGATTGCAGACCTGATTGCTTGCCATATGGTTGCTGAAGGGTTGAAGAGAAAATGGGATGATAAGCAAACCCTTAAAAGCAACATTTTTATTGAATGGCCATTACATTAAAACCCAAACTCTGCAAATGAAGGCAAGAACTGTGGTGAATAATGATGAAATAACAAAACAATAAAATGAAGAAACACAATAGCATGTATTTGTTTGCAGTATGCAAAATAATACTCATTTTTTTTGGTGTCATTCTGCCTTGTGTTACGAGCATTTGGTGGAAAGTTGGTGGGACATTGCTGCCTGCAGGGCACAAATACAGTATCGTGGAGCACTGCAGTATTCACTAGGTCAGACAGGAAAAGAAAATAATCACTTGTCTCAAAGGAAAAGCTTCTGAGTTAAATGCTAACTAAAATATGCAACTTGCATACATGAGCCACTTTACTGTGAGGCTGGTGGGAAGCCTTCATGAGACTTGCTTTTCCAAGACACACTTCTACACCTATTTCCTCTCTCTCCTCAATAAACTTGCTTTTATCACTTTTTTTTTTTTTCCCTTGGTACATTTTTGTAACTGGTGAATAGCCTGGAGGGTTTTTTATTGACATTTGTCAGTAAGTTGTTGAGTGTGGGCAGAGGAAATGCAAAGAGTAAGTAATGTGTAAGTCCTTACTCCTAATGTATACTTATCTACAAGAGGCTTCTTTGGAGGAAGGAGGTTCCACATAGCACTCAGCAACGCCACCACAACGTCATGGCCAGGGCAAATGACTGATGGTCTGACAGGCCAAGGCTTTGAAAGATGAAAATCCTGCTTTTTTGGGCTTTTCTTACACATTTGGAGGGTGGGGCCTGTGTGGTGTCTTTTGAGGCATTAATGGTTTGCTCAGTCATTGGTAGAAGAGGTACCTGGTTGGTGAAAGCCAGAAATTCAGCTCAGTTTAGTGACTGCAAAGGTTTCGTGTCACATAACAGGGGTCACTTGAATCAGGCTGGACTTGCCTCCTTGAGGAGCTCAGTTGTGTGTGAACTGATGGCTCAATGCAGAGTGGACCGCGGTGGCTTTGCAGCCAAAAAGGATCCTTTTGTTCTTAACTTTTCCAAACCCTGTGCAGTCCCTAGGGCTCAAAGTGTGTAAAAAGGGATGGGGAAGCAGTTCCCAGCTGTTTTTGGCAGGTGCAATCTGTGTCTTGCTGTGTTGGCCAAACTCCTCACACGTGGGCACCACCCCAGGCAAGTCCCTGGGCACTCATCCTCTCTCCACCACGCTGCTGAAGAGCTTCCAAGATCCAGGCAGGGTAATATAGCTATCTCTGATTAATCACTACTAAATACAGACTTCCTTGGCTTGACAGGCTTGTCTGATGCATCCCATAAATCACAATTTGTTTGACTGCAAGAATGGAAAATATTTATTTGAACAATTACTTTCAAAGAGGAATCTGCCGTGTACGTGAACCTCCGGATCATCCTCAGGCTTCTCTCGGGCTGCCCACCTCACTTGTATTTCACTCTGAGACCTAAGGACATGTGACAAGCAGCATATCCCAGTATTTAAGACATTTTAAGTATGGCGAAACCGATTTCCATATGATGAGAAGAGATTTCCTGCAGCCTATAAAATTGATTCTCATCCCTCTCGACTCGTGACATGCCGCCTGTGTGGCAGCAAGAAGTTTTGCATAACTTTTAAGAGCCCGTGCTGACCTACTTAACAGGCATCCACTGCTACATAATGTATTTAGGTCAAGTATTGTGTTTGAGCTTATCATCAATCTTGTAATAGTCCAGCTCACTGTGAGAGCCACAGGTACATGATTGATGCAAACATTCCACAGGATAGAGAATATTCTTGTCATTTTCTTAAAGGGAGGCCCAGCGTTAGGGTGTTGCTATTTTTGTTGGAGAAGAAATAAGGATTGCCAATCACAACCCTCCCAACCTGCTGCTGCACCCCTGGTTTTCTTCCTATATTCTCCCAAAACCACCTATAACAAGTGATTTTTATTTTGTTTTTTACATGATTCGTTTGGGCTAGACAGGACATGTATAAAATCTGTATTTTTATTATATGTTACTGACTAGTTCTTACTTCCAAAAGAATATACCTGGAAATTTTGTACCCAGTCATTTTGTAGCAAATCATTCTGTCCCTCCCCTAATTGCAGTTGGTGTTTTATCCACATTTTGGGCAGGTTCTTAAAGCCTGTATTTTAATAAAGTAGAGCCCCAGCACACTTCCTCATCCAGATGATATTAGTGAAGTGCAGGTTGGTTTGAGCAGTAAATTGTTGCAAAGTTCTGTGACATCTTAATGCTCTGACAGGATGTGAAAGACAATAACACCACTGAAAAGACCAGAAAAAAGGCCCTTTAGAGCTACTGAATAATATATTAGCTTTTAACACTGTATATCCAAGCAAAATGGGCTAAGGTATAAAATGTACAAAATAATTACTTATAGCAGACGTTATATATTTTATCAGGATCAGAACTGCATGACCTCAGCCCGTGGTGCAAATGGGGTTTGATTTGGTATTCATTACCTCAAAATGCTGTAAATACCTGCGGCCCAAGAGGAATCTGCCCTGGGGGCTGCTGAAATGGTGTTTTACTTTTGTGTAATTTGGAAAGAGTTCTTCTGAAAAAACCCTCAATCTGTTGTGTGAATGGACTCACAGGAATCGTTCCCAGTGCCCAAAATGTGCCAATGTGAGGACCTGCTCCTAAAACGTGCAGGTGGGTACCTGCATACAAATGCTTCTAAAATTGACATGTACAGTGCTGGGGATCTCAAAAATCTATATTGCGCTTTTTAGCAGCGCCTTACCAAGTCTGAACTGAGGGAAGAGTTACATGGCAATGAAATATGCATGAAAAAAGTCCAATTTATACATGGATCCCAAGAGTTTGGCGACTTGTCTCCTTCCTTTTCAAATGCTGTGCAAAGTTGATCAGTTTGTATGACAAATTAGTTTGTGCTGCCTCTGTATTCCAAACAGAACTTCCATGACGTTATTTGCTTCTTTTCTTAAATACTTTTGGAAGAACAAAAAGATAATAACTGTACTAACACACCTTTCTCACTAAGTAAGAGCCCTCAGTCTGATCTCTCTCACTTTGAAGGTCTTAAATTGCACCTTAATGTTGCTTTAGTTTGGTTTAATTTGTGATACAGCCGGACTTTTTCTGCAAGATTTATTTCCAGAGTTTTGGCTTACCATATTCAAAGATATCAAATGTTTGGCTTAAACTCTGGCTAAATAAAAAAGGAAAAAAAAAAGTGAAGCATCTTTAATATATATATTTTTTTTGCTGATACTCAGAAATATGTTTTGCATCTTCCTGCAGTAAATTATGAGAAATTCAAAATTCAGAAAGAATTTCTGTAACATAATTCAGTTTAAGTCAGCACTTGTGGATTCTTTGCCTTGAGTTCACTGATACCAGCCTGAGAAGGAGTGGGCAGAGGTGAAATTCCTTCTGTCAAACACAAAGTCGATGGGGGGAAAATAGGGAGGCGGTTGTATGCAAAATAGAGACACTTCGGCGTCTGCTTATACACTATTTTATTTATACATGCGACAAGAGGAGCACTTCTTACTCAGGATAACATAAATAACCCCGGCACAAAATGTTTTAGGAAGTGCACTTGGAATTACAGCCTCATCTTAGGTAAAGTCAGGACTTATGTAAGTGAAGAGTTGTTCTTTTGGGTTCTCTAAATGTGAACAAATGGGATCTTTGATTGGGGACCAGTTGTTGATTCCCCAGCTGCTGCTGCAGCTCAGTGCTGGGTGCAGCTTCACCTTGTCCTGCTCTGCTCAAGGTAGCTGTGCAGTGAAAGGGAGGGAGAGAGAAGCACAACAAGGGAAGAATTTCATTCAGATATTATTCCATAAAGGTTGCTGAGTTTCCTCTATTTGGAGCATTAAAAAAGCCACAAGAGTTGTTTGTTTCATTCCTTGTGGAAGGTAATATTTGCCTGCTGTGAGTCCACTGAGCCAGCTGATGTTGAGGGAAGTGTTCTGAGGAGACCAACTTCAGGATCTGGTCCTGGATGTTCCAGTTCCTGCTGCAGGTGCCTTTGATCCACAATGTGAAAGAAGAAGTAGCAAGAACACTCTGTAATGCAGGATGGGGTGCGTGAATGCAGGTGTTTTTCTGGATTTTTATTACAGCTTTTTGCTTTAAAATTCTTCGAAGGTTGGAAGTACCTTCTAATCTTTTAGCTGCCTTTTTCCTTTCTATTTAACAATTCAGCAGCACATCGATTGATCCCTTTCCCCAAACATTTTGAAGCACTTGAAACCATTTCTTGCCACGTTGTTATTTATAGAGATTCACTAAATGAAAAAAAGGCTCTTTTTCCCTTGCAGGTATATGCATCATTTATAGTCTGGCTTCATTATATTCTGTACTGTATCAACTCCTGTAGGAGAGTGCTTATGTAATGCTCTTATGTCATTACATTTACATGCATTAAATTCCTGGCAGAATCATATCCACTGGAACAAAGGGTTCATTAGCAGGACAGAAATGCTTAACTTGGGAAACTGCTGGAAGAAGTGAGACACATTTCCAGGCTGATATTGTTGATATGCAATTATATATTATGTACAGAGTTGATGTGGGATTAGCTAATCCCAAATGACAAGTATAAATGTGATAGAAGTTGTTCATTCAAATCTCTTTCTGCAGTGGTAACTTTGAATAGAAGTTATCATGGCTAAATCTGGAGTGGCTGTGAGGGGAACTCGCTGCAGTGTGACAGAGCAGTGCCATTCCCACCACATGGGAGCTTTACAGAGGACCAGCACTCACTCCACAAACTGCAAATACAGGAAAAAAAGTTACTCAGTGCCCCTTATTTACATGTGCAACTGGTGCAGAACGAATTTATGGCCTCGATTGTGTTATGCATTTAAATCTGTTCTTTATTCTTGCAGCTCCTCTCCCCTGTCGGTGAAGCATTATGGTGGGAGCTTCCAGGGAGAACACCTGGGCACATTCCTTTGCACAATGTCAGGGCTCTGCCTCAACCAACTTCAGAAATGGATCATTTTAGTTTTGTTGAAATGGCAGTTAAATAGCAGGAATATATCAAGAGTTAAAACTTCATTACTGGGGAGCAATAAAAATACATCAAGCCTGGAATATTGTCTAGGAGATCAGATTTCTTGGTTGTGTTGACACTTTAAAGAAATATGTTTATTTAAGGAATAGAAATTCTATATACTGGAATATTACAGTGATAAATTGCATTCTAGTTAGGCTATCTCTGATGTTCTAATTTTATCAGCCAACAATGGACCATGTGTATCCCATGAAAGTCAACTTAAAAAAAGGCAAAAAATAATGCTGAGGGCAAAAATCTTCCTTAACCTTTCTGTACTACTTCACTGGGACTGGTGCAAAACACTGTTTGGAGCCTGAAAATATCTAATTTTATTTGTTAGCACCTTTTCATTGGGTTGGAACAAGGAATGTTCAGGTGTAGATGTGCTGGAGACAGCACAAAGGAATGTATCTGCTTGTAATTTCCATGAGGATGAGAAGCAGGGGACGCTGAGTTTCTTGCAAACCTGGAAACAGGGACGTTTACAAGTCTCCAGACTTCCATGTCTGACAACTTCCCTAAATTTAGATGTTTCGGCTGTTTTTGTGACCTGAAAAGTTTCCTGCACAAGTGTAGATCCCTAAAAAGGGCTACCTGGAAAGCACTGTGATAAATATGTCTAGTTCCTTCCAAAGCTGCTAGGAAGTGATTTTTAACATATTTCACCAAAAAATTGCTGCTTGTTCTCAGCTTTGCAGATGGTTTCCCAGGTTGACTTGTTAGAATGATAAGGAAGGACAAAAGCTCGTTTGGCAGAGCAGGAACTCTGTTGTTACTCATGTTGAGAGCATCTGTCTTGTTCATGTACTCATGTGTTTGGGGCTGAATAGGCTGTGGAGAGTTTCTTCTGCTTTCATTTATGGGGGACATTCTTGGGGGATGATGAGGTGTCTGCAGCTCCTCTTGTCAGTGCTGAATCACACAGACATGCTGGCTCCCCTTGCAGCTGCTGCAACACAAACCCAGGGGTCCTGAAGGATCAAGTGTGAAGTCCCCAGTAATTTCAATGTGACCACGAGTTCTATGGAGAACAAGAAAGCACAAAGCCTCACTTCAAGGGGAACCCCCCCAATATTTATTAATTTATGTATTTATAGAGGTGTATCATGGCTTGTGCTGAAATTGTCACAATTTAATAAATCCATGTGGAATTCTGCAGCAAATAACAAATAGCTTGCTAATAGAGGCCATACTTCTGTCAATGGTCTCAGCTGTGTCATGCATTTGCTTTCACTCTCAAATCTTTGAGAATGCTTTCTGTACAAGTTTGATAGTCAGGTAACAAGATCTCTTCTATCAAGGATGCTGGAGGTGTTTTGAGATGTCTGCTATCAATTGTCGCTGTTGACAAACAAGGGGAGGAATTTAAAAATAAACTATGTGGCACAGGTTCCTACTTTAGTTTTGTGGAGTTGGTTAAAAACACTGTCTTTGATATAAATCAAATGGAACAATATTTGCAGTCTGCATAACCAAACCAAAATGGGTGTGCAAAGCTAAGGCACCACATATTCTTCCTCCTGTTTCTAAATTCTCTGTAGTTCAGATATTTCCAGTATATTATCAGTGTTTCAGTATTGCTGGGTTAGTGATGGAGTAGAGGAAAGTGAGACAATGTAATTTGCAAAAATCTGTGCTTCAAGAAATACAAACACAAAACCAAATAATAAAGGGTTGGGTGAAGAGGTGCAGCCATTCACTGTTTGGCATTGAAATTCTGCATTTCTGCTCAAAGAGATGCATTTCCATTTTGTACTTTCAGGCACCTACTTGATTTTTCTAGATTCAGTATTTGTGCACGTTCCTGAGGTTCAGGTTGGTGAATTCTGACTCCCATTTTGAGGCAAAACCAGCCAATTTCATTGTGGGAAAGCAGAGAGCTCTTCAAAGGTATATAAATTAATTCCTTTCATTAAAGGAACAGAGGGACAAAATGCAAAAAATCAAATAGATTCAAATATGTTTAAAAGACTGATAATAGGCTAAAGGAATTACATGAAAGAGGCAGGAGGAATTTCAGAAGTACAGAAGACACTATTAGCTTTTCCTTTCAGCTGCCAGACTCCTCAGGGATGCTGGAGAGGGTGTTGCAGGAATGTCTTCAGCCAAAAGGTTTGGAAGATGCACCAGCAGCTTCCCCTTTGCCTCTGGCAACAGGCACAGAGCATTGGATCTGTGTGGCCCTGGCCATGGAGTTCAGGTGGGATCAGTGAATTCCTGCACAGGTTGTGCAGTGGGAAGCCTCAGCATTCCAGAGGAGCCGGAGCTCATTTCTCTGCAGATCCCACATGGACACTTCTCATGACATCCATGTCTTCTAGACCCTGGGATGGGCTGGAAGATGAGCAGAGTTGGAGATGTGCTTGTGAGGATCTGTCTGTGCCATGCTTTTTCTTGACAAGTTTATGGATCCCAAAACATGATGGAAGATGTAACCACAGAGAAGAGGTTATATTTTTATTCACAGCATGGGTAGAAAAGGGCTCTATTTGTAGTTCTCCTCTGGACGTGAAAGGAACAAGTCCTGGGTTCGATTTCATCCAGATTTAGCCTTAAAACAAGAAAAGCTAAATGTGCAAGGTGGCTGAAATTCAGGATACTGTGTTCAGTAAAGAAAAAAATTCCTTGGAGTCAAATGTATTGCTGAATACCACCTTAAGTAGCTTTGCTGTCTCCTTACATCGTTTTTTTACTGTCAAGAATAGAATAAGAAATCGGAAAAGAGACAAAGGTGTTAGAAAAAAAGAAGACAAAAGAAGGTGTTGATTTTAGGGACTTTGATTTACTCGATTTTCTTAAAAACATTAAGCTTTTGCTGTAAAAGTATCCTTTGAAAAAAGGATGTCTGTCTTTCAGAATCTCAAATGGGAAAATATTCAGGTTTGTGTCAGGCAGAGCTTACAGGGGTTTTTTTCAGATGCAAGTTTAAAAACAGACACCTTTTTAAAAAAAGATTTTGGGGTTCTTTCTTTGTAACTTGACAGGATGGTTTGTTCATGTCAATAGTCTTTTGATCACTCAAAAGACATTGAAATAAAAAATGTCAATGCTTCCACTCTTTTGATCCAGCTCCCTTAAGTATTGTTGCAAGAGGAATATATCAGATTATTATAATTTTTCAACTTGGTTTTATGGGTATAACCCGGAGCCACATTTGTGGGTCCAACCCAGAGCACTTTGGAGCCATTTCTGCATATAAACAATGCCATAGTTTTTTTCCCAGCAGGAGAGTAATTTCCTAATTCATTTGTACTGCCGACCACTCTTCACTCTAGTTATAAAAGAACTACAATGGGATTTAGCTTTTTCTTTTTAGATGTTGGTAAACCTTGAATTAGAAATATAAAGCTGTGAATATGTGGGGTTATTCTCTCCTGAATATTTCTGTAAACCCTGATCACAAAAACCATAGGGAATGTTTTCTATAGAGTTGAAATTTAGCAGAAAAAGAAAGTATATAATTAAAAACAAATTCTGGTGTTTGCACAGAGTCTGGGTTTTTTATATATATATGTATAGAAAATAGTGATTCTAAATTTATTTAAGTGGATTATTGTTTTACATGGATGATAAGCTACACTTGAGAGCAACCATTTTCTAGGATTTGTTTTGCATCTCATGCAATGGTTAAAAACAGCTTAAACCACCAATCCAGATGAATAAGGTGCAGGCCCTCAGGATAGAAGATTTCTGTCAGGGGTGGTGAATCTGGATTTGTGGTGTTTCAGGAATAAACCTCCTCAAGCACAGGTTGAAATCCCCCCTGAAACAGGTGGGAGTTTTGTTCCTGACTTCAGTGGGCTTGGAATTTCACTGTAAGGATTTTTAGGTACTTTTTAAAAATGAAAAGGTGACCTGTTTAATACTGACCCAAATCCTTCACTGCACAACTTCTGTCCTGCTCAAATTCCCACTCACAAGCCCATAAACTGAAAGAAGAACTGTAGGAAAGTAAAACTCTGGATTTCAAGTGAGAAAACCACTTGAGATCTCTCCACATCACACTCTGGCTGGTTATTCCGGATAGCAGAAGTGGCTGAGCCGGAGCTGTTATGATCCGCAGCACTTTGAGAGGAGTGGGGAAGCAGAGACAGAAACTGGTGCACTTAGAAAATGCCTTGAGAAGGTTCGTGACACAAATGACTGCAGCTCCCCAAGGGATTTGGCACCACGGCACACTCAGCACTGCTGGGCCCTTTCAAAGGGGAGTTAAAAAAATCCACTGTGGGATGCAGTGAACGCACTGATTCTGCCAGTGAGAAAGTGATCCCAGGATTTCATCAAATTCCTACCACAGGCACACCCAAACGGATGGCACCCAGTCTCTGCTTTGGGTTTGGAGCTCTTGATTTCTGGAAAACAAGAAAACAAAAAGAAATACACTGAGATCTAGAATTGCAGAACAGGGAAATGAAATCAGTTTGTCACAGGAGATTTTTTTTTTTTATTGACATCTTTAGTTTGTTTTGATGTCTGCAATTAAATCGCTAATTATGTGTTTCTGTTGCAGTGGTCATGCTTTTATTACATAATTGCTACAGGTTTTTCTCTCCCCACTAACAATATTTGTTTAACCTTAGTGCATGCTAGTTACAGCCTTCAGAATGGAAAAGCTTAGAAGCAGAGTTATTGATTGTTACAATTAACTAAATCAGAAGGGCTCAAAGTTCTTTGCCATAAATTAAATATGTTTTGTGGCACAGGATCAAAGATAATTAAAGGATGAAGCAATTGCAGTCATTAAACAATAAATATTATTTTGATGCCAATTGAAGAAAATAAAACAGCAACAAAAAAAAAAGGCAGGGAAACTGAGGGATTTTAAAAGGAGGGGAGAGAAGTTTAGCCTAGGGTAAAAACATCATTTAAAAAAATAATTTGTACTGTGATCCTTTGAGCTTCTTTCTGTGTTGTCTCAAAGAGCATCTGATTAGGTGAGATGCAATTCAGTCACCTTCTTTATTTTTTTTCCCTTTTGAGTTTAGGCATAATTTTTGTCAGTATATTTCAATGTATTCATTAATTTTTCTCATTTGTTTATTTTATGCAAACCATAAGAGACATTTTTTCCTCAGTGAAGATTGCCTCTTTATTTTATTTTGAAATATTTGTATATTTATTTCATTAAATGAGATAATGCTTTTTCTTATTAACATAATTTCCAGTACATTAAACATATTTCTCCACAGACAGAAGAGAGGAATCAGATTAAATGACAGTTAAATCACTTGCAGCAATTTCAACTGTTAAAAGAAATAAGTGTCTCTGTTTTCTTTGTGATCACGAGATGTGCTGTAAAGGGAAATGAAATACTAAAGAAAGGAGGGAAAACATAAAGAAATAATGACTGACTTATTGCAGTAATACCACTGAGAGAAGAAAAACTCACTACAAATAAAAGGAAAAATAATATAGTGGTTTTGAAAGTTACCAAAATTCATTTCTTATTGATGAGATCAGTGCGAGCCCTATACTGAGTAAACTGAGGAGAGAAAAAAATAGCAAAGCACACCCAAAGCCAGACAATGCCATAAACTGTGGGCAATGAAAGAAGGAATAAATACTGTGTATTTGGAGGGCTGTTACCCTAAATGTCTCTAATTTTTAAATAATGTATATTTTATCACATTTAGGGAGGAGAGGGAGGAAGCAATTATCTCTTGGTGAGCCAACCATGCCCCTCTGCTGCTGTGTTCAGGGCTCTCCAAATGTCCAGGTGTCCCTCCTGCAGCTCTGTCTCCTTTTCTTGGGCACATGTGGGGCTACAGGAAGGAAAAAAACATCTTTTATTGGCTCTTTTAATAAGATCTAAGAATGATTATAATAATTTTTTCCTCTTACTTATATTTTTATTATTATTATTTTAATTTCCAGAGCCTGAACCTGCTGCTTTGAAGAGATCTTGGGACTGAAGGAGGGCTGAGGCATTTCTAAGGTAATGTTGACATTATTGTTTTGCCCCCAGTCAAGATTTCCTCTGTTTGTGCTTTTAGCTGTAAACCAGTTATTTTTCACCAATTTTATGTGCCTGATTTTTCAGTCCTGAGTAAGGAGCAGTCCAATAGTTGCCATTTTCCTTCTTTTTCTCAGTTTCCTTTCAGTGTGCTCTCCAGCTTCACTGATCTCCCGCTCAAGCTCAAATCAGAGCAGGGAGTCTTGAGAAGGGGGACCTTTTCTAACTGCCTGCTCCATCTCAGTGTTAACTAAAATTAGAATTTTTCAAGAATTTAAATGGCACTGTTTTGCTATTAAATGCTTGATGAGGAAAAGTAATACCATGGTGTACAACACCCTCCCTTATGTGCCATGGTGCAGGGAAAGAGGTGGAAAATGTCACATGTAAGGCTGTTAAGGAATTGTTTCCTGGGGCTGGAGAGCAGGCTCTGCCTTCCTGCTCGTGCTCATCTGCAGAAGCTGAGCAGGGGACACTGCAGGGTCATCACCAAAGACTTTTGCACTCAGGGCTTGGTGTCCCTTAGGTC
Organism: Parus major; assembly: GCF_001522545.3. NCBI lineage: Eukaryota > Metazoa > Chordata > Aves > Passeriformes > Paridae > Parus > Parus major. The sequence continues at coordinate 2,530,278 of NC_031770.1, forward strand.
CCCTCTGGAAGTTGTATTTGCTGTGCCAAGGGGACTGCTCGGGCAGTGGAGGTGGTAATGGAATTTAGCAGTTGAGGAGACTGAGAAATCACAGAGCATGTGAAACATAATTAAAGAAATAAACCAGAAGCATCTGCCACCATCCTCTGTGGATGTCCTGCCAAGCAGAGTCCCATGGGTGCCCCTGGAGGGGCACAGCCCAGCCCAGGCTCCACAGCTCTGGTGGGCTCAGGCCAAGGATCTCTCCAGGTTCTGCCCCAGGATCCCTGCCCAAGGAAGATCCTCACAACAGAGAGAGCTGGTAAGTGGAACTCAGTGGTGCACAGAAACATTTCTGATGGCGCTGCTCATACTTACAACCTTCATTACCTTCATTTCAGGGGGCATAATAATCATGAATGTGTTTATTGTGCCCTTGTGAGTTGGGGCAGGGATGTTACCCTTTTTCACACACGTGAAATTGAAATGTAGGCAGCACAAGCGCTGAGCTCCAGCTCGTGTGGGAGGGCTGCCAGAGACCTGGTCCTGTTCTGTGGCTTTTACTGAAGGATCCTGACCCTCCTTCTTGGCCTTAGGTCCTTGTTCAAGGTGTCTAAATAGGAGATGAGTTGTGCTGGAACTCCTCTGCAGTCAATAAAGGGAGACAGGGATCTCCAAAGGAAAATTCTGACCTCACAGTGGGTTTTGGAGGGTGCCTACAAAACCTGCCTGCTCTCACTGAAATGCCTTAAGAAAAGAGAGACTTTTGCATCTCTCTGCTCTGGACACTCACTGAGGACAAGATTTGATTCAAAACCACCATGAAACAGAACATTTCCCTTATTGCCTCTGCTGAAGAGGCCCAGCACAGCTGTAATTAACTCTTCAAGATGCTTACAAAATGTGACTGTGACTTAGAATGACAGGAGGGGCAGAAACAAGCAAATAAAAAAGCCACCATGATGAGGTGTGAGGTTCAGTGAACAGATGTCCTGCACTGGATTTTGTTGCAATCCAGTCACCCTCTAAATACCTGTGAAGTTCTTATCACTGTGAACAATTGTATTTTTTGGTCTCACCTATGAACCTTTTTGGTCTCAGAGGTGGACAGGCTGGATGACCCAAACCTTCTCTGTGTCTGTTTCAGACTTGAGTTTTTAAAAGTGTGAGTAAAAGCTTAGTTAAGTGTTTTTCAAGAAACTGATTTTAAATCAGGTAGATGATAAGAATCTCTTTCAGAATTTATCGAGTTTATATTTTGCATATTCCATACCGAGGCCGTTTCTTTTCTTGTGACATCGCAAAAAATGAAATTAGTTTTTGACTGGGATGGGATGATGCTGAAGGTGTTCTCAGAATAATGTGATTTAGCTTTTGGGAAATATTAAAGCATGACCACATTGGACCTTTTTACGTTAGACAACAGCAGTTTTTCCATTCCGCACTAAATACTCCTTTCAGATTTCTCATCTTGCATGATATTGCCTATTTCATGCCTCTGACAAAGTGGCTGAAACTAGCTCTTTCCCCAAACTCGTGATATTTGTGGATAAAGGATTATTACCTGTGGTGTTTTTAAAGCAATGAATAAATTACAGCATTGTTTAGGCAGATGCAGACAAGGTGCTGGGTTTCTTGTCTGATGCCACAGCAAAGGTTTGTGTCAGAGTTCAGTGGGGATTCAAGAGCATTGTGTTTGGATCAGTAGGTTTAGGCTCTAAAGTGGTCAGGAATATACACTGGAATATTTTCTTATTCTATTTTTCATATAGTATTTTGGCTGTGTGACCTATTCCATTGTCACACGGCAATATTTTAAAATAAGGGAGCAAATTCTCTTATTTAGAGGGTACTAAAATCATCAGTATCTTACTGTTGTGTGGACATGTGGCACTGCCATTCCACACTCCTGGGTTTGGGCAATAATGCTCCTGCCCTTCCTGGAGAAAGGAGAGCACACCAGGCTCATGGGAACAGTGCAGCAGGGTGGTTTGGGAATTGTGCTTCTCTTGGAGGAAAGCAAGTGAGACTTCACTCTTGGGTTTGGTGGCTTGTTCTTTTGGTTTTATTTGACACAACACAATGGCAAAATGAGAGAGAAAAAAGAAAAAGGTTGATTGCTCTTCAGAGAAGACCTTAGACAACAGAATCTCTCCACTCCAGTGACTCTGGTACCTGTCTGACTCGATTATTCCTGTCTTGTTGAAATATGAGGCAGCTGGACAGTATCTTGACTGAAATACATTGGAGGAATATGGAAATGTAAAGTACAGCTTTTGTGAAAATCAGAATCTCTATTTGCTTTATCTATATCTAAACTTGTTGATTCTTGTGACTGTGATGCAATTGATCAGCTCTAAAAATGATTCTCCCTGAGGTGTGGGGTCTGTGCCTTTCCCGAATGGATGAGCAGAGCTGTCAGCTCCTCCCTGACTTGAGGCTGATCAAGGTTAGAATTTTTAACTTTGGTTTTGTTTGGTATTTTTTTTTCCCCTGTGACTATCAGTTCAGCTTCATTTTCCAAAATAAAATCCCAGGGGAGTGCTGTAGCCTCCTCTGAAGGCATTCAGCTGTACCTGAGTGCACCTCACACCCAGCCCAGCTTTCTGAGGACGTGAGGATCAGCCTGTGGTGCGTTCCTCTTCTCCCTGCGGTGACTTTGGCATTTCTAAACCTGTTTGCAGAGCAGAGCAACATCTCAAAGTCATTATGTTTTATGAGTTGCATAATTACTGGTGTCTGGATATGGCAAGGGGATACCTGAGCGAGGAAAAGACGGACAATTTGATGCCATTTCTCTGTTGGCAGCAGCAGTGGGACAAACCACAGCGTTCACTGCTGTCTTTTGTGCAATGAGGGGCGTGAGGTGGCGTGGCACAACAAAAAATGATCATGGCAAACCAAGTTTCAGTAGTTCTCTTGATTTATGCAATGGATCATTGTTTCTTTTTATGGGGATTCAAATGGAAAAAGTGGTTTAGATGGAAAAAAAAAATAAATCTCTACTTAATGTTTCTCTTGATACATCCAGCAAATGGGAACATAATAAAATGATTGTGTTTCTTGAAAAAATTTTGGTTAAATTTAGGTTTGTTTTCTGCTTTAAAAGGGGAGGGGGAGGAGTGATAATAAATGTCATTTGAAAATAGAAGAGTCCTTGGTTTCCTGTTTTCAGTAGGCTTAAGATAATTCATTTGTTCTACTTGTAGCTTGTCAATTGATGCCTCCCTTCCAAAACTGTCTGTGGGCCGCCTTAGCCAGAGTTTCCTACAGTTATTTTTGCACTATTGTTAAACAGAACCATGCAGCATGTTGCTTTTTCAATTTACTGCGTGGGATCTGCACATAGTCTTCCATTGTGGCATATTTGTGTGTTTGTCACTTTTATTGTTTATACGCCAGCATATGGCCAGAAAAAACAAACTTCTTTCCTCAGTTTTCTTCTTTTGTATTGTTTAGTCCACAGTGCCTTTACAGCAACAATTTGTAAAAATCAAATTCCTGGAATGTAATTGGTTCACTTGAAAAAAGAAGGAAAATTGGGAGAATACAGCTCAGGGATTAGTGAATGTTTAGGAATGGCTGTATTTTCCTACCCAGGGCTGCACATAGAGCAAAAAAGCCAATTGCTGTTTTTATTTAAACTTCAGTTTGGTCATTTAGGCTCGTGTATGTCACCATGCCACTAGCACAGACATTAGTGCCTGCATCAAAATCTTCTCTAGAGCAAGCAGAGCTCTTCACATCACCAAAATCTGCCAGCCTGGATATCAGTGCCTGACAAGGACTAGATGTTTGCATTTGTGGGGTATGGATCCCCAAACCCAGCAGTACCAGCACCACATGTTGTCCATCTACTGCCTTATTGCAGTTGACCTAAAACTGACCAGAGATATGTGTTGTTTTTTTTTTTTAATTAATTTTTTTTAGCAGTACTGACAGCATAGTTATTGTTTCGTTCAATTTTGAGGTTTTAGAAAAGATCATTTTTTCTAAATTTCTGTGTGGCATCAATGCTATCATGACACTCTGATAAAGAAATGTCTTGGTTTATCTACTACTGAAAATCAATACAAACTAGGGTGTATCCATGAAGTGATCAGCTCTGTCATTCCATAGATTATTGGCGCCCACTGGCACATGATTTGGCTGTAATTTGAGGCAGGAATGTTGTTGTTAGCATGGCTCCTGTAAAACAAGGATTTAAACTTCAAAGCAAAATAATCATTCACTTGCAAAACTCTGCTTTCTTATCAGTGCACTCCCAATGTAGCACATATTTTTAGCAGTAACCAAAGACCAGTAACCAGTTTGAAATCCCATACAACAGATGGATGGTGATAAATCCACGATGTTGGCTTCTCCTGGATTTTCCATTTGTTGGAAGCTGTTGCACACCACACAACCCACCAAGTAAAAGGCTGCTGGAAACAAAATACAAATTTTCTGTAGTTTCTTTGGTTAGTGAAGTATTTGCAAGAATACCAACAGTGATTTGAGGTAAAGAATCCCTGCAGCAATTAGGATTCATTTACTGCTGGAGCATTTTATTAATTACACGTTTGTAACCACATGGATGGTCACAAAACCATTCGCACATGTCTGAATTTCGAGATTTGTAGACAGAAGATTTAACGTAAACATGGAAATGTTAAACTACTCATCTGTAGCCTGCAAAGAAGATAACAAGAAGGATTCTGTTCTCGGTGTGATTTGTGAACAATGCTAAGTAAATATTCATCATTAATATATAATAACTGTTGCTTTTGGCAGTTCACTTTTCATTTAATTTGATAATGTGTCCAGTAAATGAAGTGGTACAGGCTGCAGTGTTTTACCATCACAATTGCATATTTTCAATCATTGTTAAATGAAGGCAGCTCAAGGCGAAGCTTTAACCCCCACTAGTTTTGTGTGTGATAAAAAGAGAAGGCGCTATCAATCTTTATTGTCTGTCTCGCTTACTGTAATTGCATTCAATAGTCCACTGATTCTGTTGTCTGTGCTAATGTCAGGAACAGGGAAGAGCCAGATGCTCAGACTTGATCAGATGCATCCAGTGGCCACTTTGATAAGTTGGCAGCGAGGCTCCGGCTTCGATGATAAATTGTGAGTGCTGCAGATTATGAGCAGCTGAACACGGGCAGTGTGTGTGGGGAAACTTCTTACCTGCTTGGAATCTGGCATCCCTGTGCCAGCCAAAGGCCAGCCCAGGGTTTATTCCAATGCATCCTGGCCTGGGAAAGTGCCAGGGAGTTGTATTCTTATGGACAGCAACACAACATAAAACCCAAACAGCCTCGGGGTGATTCAAACATGACATTGAATAGTCCCAGCACTGTAAAAGGTGTTTCAAAATAGTCCCCAGAAGTTATGGTTATCTGATTCAACAGGGGAGCTTTGGAGCTATGGTATTACATGCTTTAATCCATCTTAAAATTTGTGTTTTCTTGGCACCTTTGTTTCCCCTCTCTAATTTGAGGTAGTAGCTGGAATGTTTTGCAGAGTAACAAACAATAATGCCTTGGTGCAGTATGAACAGTGATGTATCTTTGTGAGGAGGAAACTCCAGTGCACTTGGGGACTATGGAATGAGTTGCTTTCTACAGGTTCTTTGCACTTTTAATGTTCCTCACAGGTTAATCAGCTAAACTCTTCAGTGAGTGTCATCCCTCGGACCAGTAGCTGTTAAAGGAGATCTCCAAAGACTCAGAAGTCTCACCTTCACCCAGTTCATATCATTTGTGCAGAAAATGCTCATATTTTTCCTTCAGGATTGATGTAAATGGTGTGATCCTAACTGTAGATACAAGTTTGTCTTGTGTGGCATCACTTGTGGCTGACAATTCCAGATTGTGTGTGCAGCAGGCCTACGTTCTGTTTGGTACAAAATACAAATTTGATCTTTTTTGGGTGCTCAAGGAGAGAACAAGACAACCCTTTTGCACTTTTCTTGGATGCTTTAGGTAGCTCCTTTGACTGCTGCAGGTGTGTAGGTGCATCAGCCTCACCCTGTGCAGTGTGACCACATGATAAATAACCTCTGCTGAGGCTCTGATGTGTACATAAAAGAACCACTATTTGAGGAAGTTTGGAAAACTAAAATTAGTTCCTTAAATTCAACAGTACCTACTGTTGCCTTTTTTTTTTTTTCCCTGTTGCATTTTGTTCAAATTAATTAAACTGCACAGATGTTCAATTAATGCCTAAAAAATCCATGGCTACAGCTGTGAAGCAATGTTGTTGAGATTTAACATATCTAATCATGTTTCTCTCTTTGAAGAAATTCTATTAATGACTCTCTGCTAAATAACTTTGCATTGATAAATTAAAGGAAATGTGGAGTAAACTAGAAGGAGATGTTGGCTGTCTGCTCCACTTATTTATTAGAATAACAGAGAAGCCCAAAATAAAAGATCTGCTTTTCGTTTTCTCATACTAACATGTGGAAGAACTCTGGTTTCTAGGCAAAATGTATTGATTTAGCTGGAAATTATTGATACCTCTCTTGCAATTCATGGAGAGGTAGCTTGGAAAAGCTGCCATGGAAAAGCAAGCTGCTAACACAAAACATATTGGCATTGTGAATTCCTTCAGTGCTGCTTTGTAAGGTGGAATAACAGCAGAGTCTTGCACATGAGCTGTGGTAACTGAAAATACCACATTTTGTAATTGACATTGTTAAATTGTGGTATAAAGCAGGAGAGCTCAAGGCATTGCAGGAGATGTGGTGGTGGCAGCAGAGATGCTGCTGGACCAGGAGCTCTTTGAGGGCTGGTTGTGCTGCTCAGGGAAAGCTCTCAGATACAGAAGGGTGAAGGTAAGTTGGGTGTGAGAACCAACAAATACCTGTGTGCTCCGTGGGATGTCCCCAGTTTCTGAGCAGAACTGACTGAGCCACGTGAATTTATCTAGTGTGAAGAGTAAAATACACAAGAGGAATTTAATACTTTGAATTGTCACAGTTTCACTGCTGGGCCAGCTGGTGTCCATTGGAGGGCTTGATTTCACCTGTCCAGGAAAGGCACCAATAATCCTCCTTTTCACTCCAGCACAGAGGATTTTGCCCCTGAGTTATTTTGTTGGTGGCATTTCTCTTTCTAAGCATTAATTAATAGCCCAGAAGAGACTGAAGCCATGAGCCAAGACCTGTGCTCAAGGATGTCACCTCCTGTGCTTCAAACACCTGGGCAGTTGCTCAGTTTCTATCTTCTGCACACAAATCAAGACATTTTCTGACAAAGAAAATTACCAGTAAGATCATGTTGAGTAAAGTGAAATTGGGCTTTGTGCTGATGTTTCCTGTGTTAGGCCAGAGTTCCAGCTCCTAAATTAGAGCTGCTCCACTGGAACTAGAAAACATAATTTATGCAACTGTCCCCTTGATTGTTTTGGCTCCAAGCATCGAGAGAACTGCTTAGTGATACTGCACAGGATTGTTTTTATTCTTACCTACTTGCCATTAGATCAAAACTAAGAAATTTTTACAGGCTGGTTAGTTGTAAAGGAATACCCTTTAAAATTCCCTCAGGAGTTTTCTCCAGGTTTGACAAGTTGTTTTCTACTTGAGGTGGAGCTGTGTCATTTGTAGTGTGTTTGTACAAGCACCCATTGCTTGTGCACTCAGGAGTGGGGAGTTTCTTTCTTTTCAGCTCTCAGGTAACTCTAGAAGCAATAATCATACCTGTCTCTTCCAAGTGAGAAGGGCCTTCAGTGGATAATTTTGGAAATAATTTGATTTGCAGATGGTCTGCTAGACATGAGTTCAGTGCTCTAGGACTTGATTTCTGAAAGCTTTATCAGAACAGTAGATAAGAGATAGGACCCGATTTTTGTCTGGGGCCAAAAATGGCATTTTGTGCATGAAAAATATTGTCTGTATGTTTTTGCAGCTGCAAATAATTGGGAATAAACGTAATGGCTGGAGCTATTGCTTCATTTGTGTTTGCAGCTGATTGCAGGCCAGTCTCACTGCTCTAAACAGATCCCTAATTCTGCTGTCAAGGGAAGTTACTCATTCCCAGTTGAGGAAAGCAGGATCTGCACATCCACCTCCTGGATGGGGGTCTCAGGTGGGACACAAAGGGCAAAACTGACAGCAGATGGAAAGCAAAAATATGTGTCCCATATCTTCCTTAAAGAGCGGGGGAAGAATTAGGTTTAGAAATATTCTGATGCTCATCTCCAGTGGAGAAGAGTCTCCATTCAGAATTACCATGCCTAGAAACTGTTGGCTGTAAAGGAGAAAATTCTTCCATTTAACTCAAAAACCTTCATTTCACAATCAAGCATCTAAAATTAAAATTTCTCTGACATAAATTGTCTCAAATTAAGGAACCAAGCCAATTTTCTTTTAAAAGATAAAGTCAAGACCCTGAACTTAGCAATAGATGAGAGATGTGAGATTAAAGTTTGTAGTTAGGAGCAATTTGAGGAAGCAGAGAAGAATTTCTGAAACATCTCAGAACATTAAATTTGAATTGCATCCTGGAAAAGATTTGGCATGAAATTTCTGTCACTTTGTGCTGTACTATGCAAGGTAAACTTCTCTTAGCTATGGGACAGGAGCCCGAGTTCACAGCCTTTGGAAGTCACCAGCAGCTTTGCAGTTGAATCAGCAGATCTGGGATCATATTAAATGAACTTGAAGTATTTTAAAAATAAAAATCTCCTTTTTTCTCTTTTGCTTTTAAAGCAAGTTCAGAGCAGTGGGGTCAGATGGAGCTCTGTGATGGGAACTCAGTGCTCTGGTTTCTCACTTTGTTCAGTAATTCCAGCTTGTGTTCAGTTGAACATTGTCACTGGACATTGTGCTCTTGATGAGCTGCAAATCTTCACCTTTGGAAGAGACCAGTGACTGTGCAAAATGAAAGTTGTTAGAGACAGGCTTTAAACTCTTCCCTTTTTACTTCTCATACGGGTTTTATTAGTAGTGATCTGGGCAGATTTGAACAAAACCCTGCTGATGCTTTTTATGTATTTTCCTGTGTTTGTAGAATTGGTTTGAGTTATGTTACAGAGTCTGGAGTGTAAAGTTCCCTGGCTGTAGTGGGTTTCTGTGTTATATTTTAAATTATCTGCATGCTGAGATATCCAGTAATGTGCTCTTTCAATAGCAGTTTGGGGAGAAAGCTCAGCATTTTGAACACGTGCTGTAAATTCTTAATTTGGCTTGCCCTGGAATTTTCAAGGGGTATTTGTGGGTTCCTGGGAGTGTTGTCAGCACGTTGTTGGGGAGGGAATTCAGTGTATGTGTGGTGGTTGTGAACAGCTCCATGAAAAGCAGCCACAGGAACTTCCAGGAGCATTTGTGTGGAGAAGTCTAACACCATCACTGGCTATCTGCACAGATGTTAAATGGTTGTCACACACAAAAAAAATCAGAAACGTTCAGGTGTCAAAAATTATTCAAATTATGTAAATATTCAGATGTTTCATATAAAAATAAGAAGATGCCACCTTGTGGTAAGAAAGATGCTTTAGTGTATCCATGAACCCTTTGGGTGAGCAGGGTACACATCTGAAAGCTGGCAAGGATTTTAAAAATTCTTTTTGAAGCAATAATTTAAGAAATAAAATTAAATTTTAGGTCGAGCAGTACATGGCCAAACTTCCCCTTTCCCATGTGTTTTGTTCCTCCTCGTGTACTCAGGGTCTTCACAGGAGTGCTGAAGCAAAGGCTGAATATTTCCCTGAAATATTTCTGTGTCTTTGCCAAGCTGTTTGCTGTTATCCCAGAAAACTGGGGCTGGGAGGAGGGACCCCCTTTCCCCTGAACACAGCTTTGGGGCCTGAGCCTTTTTTTGGTGCCTTTGGGGTTAATTGTGCAGCCAGGCTGAGGAAACAGTCTTGTCTCTCTTCTGTACTCAGCACTTCGAGCAACTGTGATTTGATTTGCAGCCAAACTGGAAAAATATGGAAAAAGAAAGGTTTTAAAAGATGGATAAGATCTCTAAATTTATCTAAGAGGCAGGCAGGGCTAATACCTGTGGTATTATAATGGATATCCATTCTTTATAATGGATGATATAAAGTTTGTCTTTGCCTTTGCACTTAAACTCCATTAATAATTATAAAGTGAATTGTGTAACCTAACAACATCCTCTTTCTCACCTGGATGCTCTTCTTTAAATGTCTGTTTGGATTAAAAAAAAAAAAAAGAAAATTAACAATGAACACCCCCCCCCCCCAAACCTTATGCTTAGTCTTTATTTTATTTTATTATTCTACTTGTGTGAATAATCTACTTTATGAACCACACACTTAGTGAGAGCACAGCACAACTGCTGCCATGTGCATGACAACAAACTGCTGTTTTCTGACTGTTTGGGTCTCTTTATTTTACACATTGATGGGCAGGAAAAAAAACTACAGGCAAGAGAACGATTGGAAAATGTTACACTCCTAAATTTTGTGCTTGTGCACACACAGGCTCCTTAACAGCAGGGGATGTGCAGGCACTTCTGTGCATATTGAAGCTAAATTTATATAGTAATAGTAATAATAATAATAATAATAATAATAATAATAATAATAATAATAATAATAATAATAATAATAATAATAATAGGGCTAGCAATTTTTCCCCAATTTGAAGAAGTATTGTGCTCGTAATTAAAACATACTTTCTCTTAACATAATTTATTTCCTTGCATAATGTAATTTGACAGAGCATTATAAATGTATATCTCTATGCTTCATGACCCCATTATGAGGACAATTTTTCCATAGTAATTCATTTGTGTTGTGTTTCTTCTTGCTTTCTGATTACACAATCAGTATTGAATTGTGCAACCAACATCCTGATTAAAATGAGACAAAAACCTATATAGCTCAGCTCTCTGAAAATCTCCTCTTGTTCTCCTAAAGACAATGGCAAAATTCTTATTTGTTGGAGGAGACAAAGTTATTAAAATGGATTGCAAATGGGAAGAGAATAAGGTGGAGCTGCAGCTCCCCATGGGAGGAAAGCAGGGTAGGAAGTATCAGCCACAGACACAATTTGGAGAAGTATTGCAGGAAAAAAGGAAAACTGTTAAAAAAAGCCAGGACTGATAAGAAGGATTTGGGAGAATCTTTCTCATTTTTCCCAGATTTTAGAATTACACTAAGGTACTTTATTTTTTTATTTTCCACAGCAACAATTTATTTATTTAGAAAATAACTTCAAAATGAAACAAAAAGTGATTTTTAGGCGGTAGTGATAATTCTTCCAAATGCACACATAATTTTATTTTTAATTTTGTTTTAATTCTATCCCATCACCAGGCCCAGGAATTTGGTGCTGCAGTGGTCTTTACTTACCCCATTTACAGCTGCTGTGTTTCCACCCAAAATGTGCTTAGGAAGTAAAATGAGCCAACCTGTTCAGCCACTGCAGAAGGCTTATAAAATCATTAGTCTGGACTCATTTTTATGCCTAAAATTAAGCACACATTCTGGCAAATAATAGGATTTTACAGGCTGAGTTGCACATATTTTTGTCTGGGGTTCAATTTCCTTAGTTTCTTTTATGCTCGGTTTTTCAACTCTTTGTAAATAATATTTGATTATTGATTGGCAGTTAGAAAAGCAAAATTTTGATTAATTTTTTGAGAATATTACCAAAATGAATGCCAAGTGTATAAGCATATTTGCAGTGCTGTGTTGATCTTGAAAATAATCAACTAAAAAAATTAGATCTTACTCCTTGAGGCTTGAACATCTCCAGAAAAATGGAGAAATGGAGTTGCAGCTTTTCCCTGTGAACTTTGGCACCCATATTTCTTGATTCATTTGGTCATTTGAGAATGGCTTTAGATGGAGCATGGGCTGCCCACGAGCAGCAACAGCAAATTAGTCACAGGTGATACAAAACGGGGCCACAAATCTTAGCAGTGGGCCAAGTTCAGCAAAATGCTGATTAATATAAATTATTAATTAAAAAAAATCATTTGAGCAGAAGTTTGGTCTCATGGTCCATACTTTAAATTGGGAGCTGTGAATTCTAAATTTTAATACACTATATTCTTTTCATAGCACACACACACACAATTTTTTATTATCTCCTCTTGCTTCCCAGAGAAATAACACTTTTTAGTCCAGTGCTACTACTTGAGATGTCATAACTCCAAGTAGTGATAGTTAGAACTGGTTGAGAAATGGGGAACATCTTATGGAACATTTCTGACCAATTCTAATTATTGCCCTTAATGTATCGTTGCAAAATTTGAAACAGGATTTCTTTGGAAGGTGTGACCTGCTCTTTGAAAATAGGGGAAAATACTTATTTTTAATCACCTTCATCTCAAGAGCTGTAATTGAGGTTATGAAGTTATAGTGGATTAACAGGTTAGTGATTTTTTTTCAATATGGAGAAAAAAATTCAGCAAGTTTCTTATAAAAACTTTCCTAAGTGCTCAACCTTTGAACACAAATGCAAAATCAAATGTTTTAAGTCCGGGCCATAAGCTTCACATTAGAAATTAATCATGAGATGTTTTGGTGATAAAATCTCTCTCATTTGAAAATGTAATTTATTAACCAGCACAATATCTATTTCAGGGCATTATTCAAGCCGCAATAAAGATTTTCATAATATTAGAATAATGTGCCGATATTAAGCCCTGTGTGAAAGGAGAGCGCTTTTCTCTTGGCTCACAATCATCCCTTTGGGATGCAAACCCAGAAAGGCCAGGGATGGGAGCTGCTGTTTGCTGTGGGAACAGAGGGGTCCCAGGGAACCTTCGAGGGGCTGGGACATCCCAGCCCTTGAGCTGCTCCCGGTGCCCTGGGTGTGCAGGACAGGTGGGCACTGACGCCTGCAATCCTTCCCAAAGCCTCTCCAGCCTCTCTGACCTGTCCGGGGTGAAGGCTCAGGGAGGCTTGGAAACCCCTTCTCCTGCACTTCCACCTCCTCCTGCCTCTCCTCCCTCCTGTCCAGCTTGGAAATCCCTTCTCCTGCACTTCCACCTCCTCCTGCCTCTCCTCCCTCCTGCCCAGCTTGGCGCTGCTGTTGGCTCTGCAGACGGCAGAATACACAGCGCTCGTTTGATCCAAAGGGACCAGAACAGATGGAAATCTTGGGATTGTACTCTGTTATCTCTTTCTGTGCTTGGTGAAGGAATAGTTAGGAAAATGAGAGCAAAGTATTAGTTCTGGGCAAAAAAGAAGATCCTTGCAGTTCCTCTTGAATTTGCATAATTTTCTTTACGTTGTAAAAATAATTTAATGTGACTGCAACGTCTGGTTGTGGGAAGCCTCGTGGAAAGGCAAGAAGTACCTGACAGCACTTGAACTGTGCTATTTTGCCTGTGCTGTAATTATTTTCATTTATGAAATTCTAAATTCGAAATTCTGTTTTAAATATTGAATATTTCTGGTGAACTGACAGCTTGTGGTAGCTTTAGGATATGCCTGCTTGGTAATTATTCATGAGAAGAACAGCTGAAAACAAACTCGTTATACACCTTGGCAAGTCACTGTGATTTGAATTCTGTGAAATTTCCCTATGGCCATGTGACTTTATTCTAAAGTACTCTAACAGTGCAGATGTCCAGAATGCCGTAGCTGTTACAAATGTTATTCCTGTAGTCAAAGTTTGGAATCATCAGTGCTTCAGGAGAAGTGGAAGGAAAAAAAAAAATAAAAAGAAGAAAAAAGAGAAGAGGAGAGAAGACTGATGATAGAGGGTGTGTTTTGAGTGTTTGTCACATACTTCATTATGTGCAGCTCTCATACATTACCAGATATATATCATAGGGGATAGATCTCAGTGCATGTTCAGGGCATAGAATGGAATTTACAATGCCTGCAAGAACACCCTGCTGAAATGCACTAAGTGTTTGAAATATCTTGTTTAAGCCATGATACAATAAGCATCAGCACTGACATTTTTGGAAGTTTAAAAGTAAGATAATTTCTATGTAACATTGGATGAAGAATCGAAACGTTTCAGATTTAGCTAAAAATAAAACATTTCTCTACTTTCGCCTTTCCTTTTTCTTCTCCATATGGCTCCTGAAGCATTCCTTCATTTAAATAGGTTTTAGAGCTCATCCCTTATAGTTCCTGAAGCATTCATTGCTTTTGAGAAAAAAAAAAAACCCAACATTTTAGCATGTGCTATTCTTGTTATTCTAATTAGAAAAAAACAGCTGGTCCTGTGCAGCTCTGACTGGAGTCTTTTTCAACACATTGTTCAGATTTTTTTTTCTCTTTTTCTGTCAAGCCACAGGCTACCACCTCTCCTCATCCCACACGAGCCAGCCCCCAAACACCTGCATGTGCAGCCTGAACCCGCACATCTGCCAGGGAACACAAAGAAAATACTTTATTGGCCACAGGACACGTACATCAGATTCTACATGTTAGGAATATCTATATTCCCAAGGAACTGGAAGTGACACCGAGCTAATGGCCGGTGGCTCCCATTGCCATCCAGAGATATTTTTTAGGTGCCTTTACTTGCATTCCTGCTCGTACATATAAACCAACTGAGCTGCTTTCATTTAAAAAAGAAGGAAAAAAAAAAGCTAATCAGCCTTCAGTTAGGATTTTGATATCTGTAAACGTGTGTGCCTACAAATAATCATTGGAGCTGATCAAAGTCCCACTCGCTGTTGCTATGGAAATGAATCCCCATTTTGTTTACGGATGGGTATGCGCCACATGACAAGGAATGATGTCAGGTGGAAAGCTGAGATAAATTAAATTTGTGGTCTGAAGTTATTAACATATGTTTTGTGTGAGGGTGTGCATGTGTATTAACTAAGAAAGGGAAGATCCAGAAAATTCTGTTCCTTTAAAATGACAGGAAAACAGCGCCTTCAACATAAATCGTGGCATAATTTCTTCCAGTGGGATGAAAGAGGTGCGGAGAGGTTGGGGCAAGGATGTTTCTGTGGCATGTCCAAATCCATGGAGCTGTTCTTTAATAGTCCTACTCACTGTTTAATTTCCTTCTCCTTTGTTCCCTCCTGTGTGAGTTCCATTTGTTGGTCAGATTGATCTCACAACTGTCCTGAACTTTGCATGTGTGTGTCTTGCCCAAGTGGAAAATCAGAATTTATTTCTAGCTCTGAGTAAAAAAAAAAAGTCATTACATTTATTTACAAATAAAATGAAATAACTTGTGCATCTGAAGGAATAAATTGCATTAATCCTTCTGTAGAGTTTGTATGGATTAAGAGACACATCAGAAATGTGAAATAAGAAACACTTGTCCCGTGATAATACCGGATACAGCAGAGACAAGGAACCACTGACAAGCTCAGCCAAAGCCTAAGGGCTCCAGCAGCCCAATATAATGCCAGATTTTTCCTTTCCAAAGTTTGACTTGTGGAGCATAGAATATTAGACCAGAAATGCAGAATGTTAGACAAGTACCAGAGACTGCAGCAGTTCTGTTGCCCCACAAAACATCTCTATTTAAAAAAGGCCCCGAAGATGCTCTGACATTTCCGTGCATTTATATGTTGTTATTTAATACAGGATCAACACTGAATTTGCTACTTTGAAGGCCACAGAGCATTTTTCTGTTTCTTTAGAAACACAATAATCTCTCTAATTCACCTGCCACGTGATGCTGTACCACCTAGCAATAGGTGTGTAATTGAGGGCAGAATTTGACCCTTTGATTCTGTAAATCACATATGATCATTACAGAAGGGCTCAGATCTTTAGACGTTGTATGATTGCCAGCTCACCAGCCACCCTTCCTTTGTCACATTATTTTTTTAGAGGCTGACACTCTAATGAAAGCAATACAAAAGGCTGCCAGAGCCCAGCTCAGAATGCCCAATTTGCTTTGACTGCCATTTTCCAGAGTAAAAAGTGTGTTCCATTATTTGTATCGATATTAGGGTGAACTTACAACAGCTGATCTTCTGGACGGGGGCTACACCTTTCCACAGCTGTGCACCTTTGTGGTATCATGTAAATAATAATTAAAGAGTAGGAAAATGAATGCAGGGCTGAAGTTGGACTAATTGACTTCTGTTGGCCGTGTGGAGCAGTAGGATTTAAGCATTACTCAGTTTTCAGCCCATACACTTAAGCAATAAGATTTCAGAAGATTTAGCGTGTGTCTTTGTGCGTTAAAGCTGAGCAAACCCCATTTTCCTTGGCCCAGTCTTCCAAAATAATCCCTGGTCCATCCATTTGTACTCATTACCTGGTGTCTGCAGCAAGGAAAGAAAGTCTGCTTTTTGGCACTGTTTTGAAAATCTTGAATTCCTTTCCCTTCTGTCCTCTTCTGCCGCAAACTTTTTCTGTCCTCCTCATCTGAGCTGCTTGGGGAGAACGAGCATTAAAGCAAGCTTGTCAAATGTTAACCTGGCAAAGAAAAGGCTTGGAAATGCATTTTGTTCCCTGGAGAGAGGCTTTATTATTCCGAGGTGCCCTCTGCTGTGTCAAGAGCTAAAGATGCTTCACGAACCACACCTTGGCAGAGATGAGTGAGACCCTCCCTTCGAAAGGCTCCGACCTGTTGAGCATCCTTTTCATCATTACAGCATTGGAGCGTCTCGGATTAATCATCTCTTCCCACAAGTAGAATCTCCTTTTGTTAAGACCTTAGGGAAGCTAAACTTTTCAAAATACACGCCGGACGGGACTGAAGGGGTTTTTTTTCCCTTTCCTTTGGAGCCCCATTCACAGGAGCAAACCTCCATGTTCAAACTTAAAAAACAGAGGCAGCAAGGGTTTCAATTCAGAGGAAGAAAGATGCACTGGTCCTGAGATTCTGTGAAGATCCGGCATTCTCCTGAGCGCTGGAGAAATTTGGGAAACTCATTATCTCCCAGGGCAGCTTTTGAAAGAAATCCCTGACTATATCAAATTTAGCCTTGGCACAAATGGGTGTAACTAATATTAGAGCCCTAAAAAGGAGCTCATTAATCATCATTAAAAAACAATGCTTAGATATTCTTAGAGGTGGGATTTGGTGTTTTTTTGTGGAGTCAATTGAGACTTAATTTTCTGTGTGGGTATTACACGCACAGATCTTGAGCCCCAAGGGATTTCTTCTGAGACATGACAGTGAGAACATATTGCTGCATGTGAAAAATACTTCTGTTAGTGGTGCTCTACAGAAAGAGAATTCTTTTGCTTCAGAACATGCTAAAAAAAATTAAAAAGAACAATCCCCCCTAAAAACCCATCACACCATTACTTTGCAGCATGTTACAACGGAATCTGAAATGTAGGGTTGGAAAACGAATTCATTTTTAGACAGGCAGGTGTTTTGAGCCCATAAAGAAGTTGGATGCATGGAGTAAATTCAGATACACAGTACAAAGTTAGGCTTCCATGTGATTTACTGGGTTCATTTGCTTCCTTTTCTACTTTTATTCTGGATCTTCCTATTGTTATCCTTCCAAAAGGAATACAGTGCAGCAGATTCATCAGAGGCCATTATTTACTGATTCTGTATATTGTTTTCATAATGGTTGAACTCAGCAAATCATGAACTGATTATTGAGTTTTAGCAAGTGGCTAATGAATCATTGATGCTGGCTCAGGGAGAAAGAGATTCCTCTTGTTACTGCAATTCTGCAGGTTTCCAACAGATTTCACAACTATTTCCATTCAGTCCTTTCTTCCTTATCCTCATCTCTTGGAGCTTTACCTTCAAAAACCCAAAGCCAGTGACCACTTCAGCTGTGTCAAGTGTTTTTCATGACACCTTAGTGATGCCCACTGACTGAAAGCACATTTAAGAAAGAACCAACATTATTTGCAAACTTCATGAGGTCTCAGGCGACTGAGAAACTATCAATAAACTTCCAGTCACTATAAATCAGCAACAAGATGGCACTAAAATAATATGCAATTTCAAATGAATGATTTTAATAAGTTAGCAAAACAGAATTGTTGATTAATACAGCATAACATATTCCATGTGTATTATGGAATTGTAATGAATTATTATCAACGATGCTATTTTATAGCTGGAATGTAGCAGTGTGAAAACTTTAATAGAGGCCTGCAAAAAAAGCTCTTTTCCTTCTCATTTTTATCTCTCAGCTTTTTGAAATGCCTGTCCCTACAGAATTGTCACAAGATAATAGAATTCAAAGATTTATTTCTGATAAAAGGTTTAAATTGCAACAGCAAAATATAATAGCCCAATAACAAAACTGAATAGATATTAAAATAAAGAGGAAAGAAAAAGGCATAGACTTATTGCTTACCTGTCTATCCATGAAAATGGATCCATCATGTTGCAACTTGATAGGAGCTCCCTATAACCTGTATGGTGGAATTCAGGAGGGGAATAGACTGATGGGAATTATCAGAATCACAGAATGATTTGGCTTGGAAAGGACCTTAAAGATCATCCAGTTCCACTCCTGCCATGGCAGGGACACCTTCCCCTGTCTCAGGCTGCTCCAAGTCCTGTCCAGCCTGGCCTGGGACACTTGCAGGGATCCAGGGGCAGCCACAGCTGCTCTGGGCACCCTGTGCCAGGATTCCTTCCCAAGATCCCATCCATCCCTGCCTCCAGCAGTTTGGAGCCATTGCCCCTTGTCCTGTCCCTGTCTGCCATAGAAAAAGCCCCTGTCCCTCCCTTTTCTAAGCCCCCTTCAGGCACTGGAAGGAGCTCTAAGCTCTCTCCAGAGCCTTTTCCCAGCCTGGCTCCAGAGCAGAGGGCCTCCTGCCCTTGGAGCATCTTCATGGCCTCCTCTGGACTCACTCCAAAGCTCCACATCTTTCCTGTGCCCAGAGCTGGATGCAGGACTCCAGGTGGGGTCTCAGGAGGGCAGGGAATAAGGGGACAAGTCAGTGGTTGCATTATAATGTGTATGTTTGAACTCCACAGAAACAGATTTTCCTGCAAGTAATTTCTGTGGGAATTAAGCCTTATTTGTCCCATTCACCTTTCCCTAGAAGAAAATTACCTTTGTCATAATCTGCCAAATTTAGTTTGTTTTCATTTCTACTCAACTGACATTCAGAATGTTTTTTTCCTTGTGGTGAAGGTGAATAATGTTTGTGAAATAAGAAATTCCTGTATTATACATGAAAGACCCCTCACAAGTTTTTAGGGCTTGTGTGGAGTGGCCTGATGTGAAATCAGAGTCCTGGGGTCACGTGTGCCACTCCTACACTGGGAGAAAAATGGTTTGGGTATTTGCTTAGGGCAACATCCCAGTTTTTACCTTAAGAAAATATATAGGTTTGGATATTTCTTTTGTCCTTCTTTTCTGCTTTTCTAGGTGGAGATGAGCAGTTTCACCACAAGAGGTTGAATTTTTTTGGAGAAAATCTGTAGAAAAGATGAGGAATGGGGCTGGGAGGAGTGAACCAGGATTACCCTTATGTATATATTGGCAAGCTGGAATATTTATGGTTTTGATAATACTTTATTCCCAGTCTTGCTCATAAAACCACTTCATCATCCAAACCAAGCTGACTGAGTTGAAAAAGTCCATTTTGTGAGGTTTCTGTTGAAACTTTCCAAGTTCTCAGCAAACTCGTGGGTTTGCAGCTCTTCAGCACCAATCACTGTTTTCATCTTTATGGAAAAAGAAGATTGCCAGGGGCTGATGCAAAGAAATTTTCTGCCTTTTGCAAATCTCCTCTGAAGAGAAAGTCCTGGTCCCATTTCAAACCCCAAATAAGAACCCTCTGATCTGCTCAAGTCTGGAATGGTCCCACTTTCCTGGTGCAGGAGTAGCAGGTACCCATAGCTGGCCTGAACTGTTCCCTCTCATCTGCTTTTTGTCTTCATATTTCACAGACCATTTCTGCCACGTATGGAATTGAACTGCAGCTAATAAGGTCTGATTGGAATTTTCATGAGAAGCATCTTTGTCAGATTTACTCAAAATAACTGAGAAGATACTTTAGATATTTTATATATTCTCTTTCAAAGATTAATGAGAAAACCCTCTATAAAATTAGGAAGTAAATATTTTTCAGTGTTTAAGTCATTGTCTTTTTCAGTATGATACATCATTTAAATTAGTTACATTCCCGATGTACACACACATTTTCTAGGACAAAGACTGTGAAAACTTTGGGGAACTTCCTTTCAAGAGCTGAAGCAGATGAAATAGCTGGATATGTTTTCAGGTGTATTAAATTCTGCTGAGGAGTTAAGTTGAAGTGTTTGATCAATTATATTTAAAAGAAGTTTGGGTGCTTTTTTGTTAACTTGATTTCTTTTAGAATCATGAGATTAAAAAAAGACATCTGTGAATTGGTATCCCAATTTTTATACTCTTTGTTCCAGGCTCATCCAAAGCTTTTGTGTGTGTTAGATTTGATAAACAAGGCAGAGAATTTACAGATCTTGTGCTTGTTGGCTTCCCCCGCTTTTTAGAGAGCTGCTTGTGTGAAGCCTTTTGGCTGCAGGAAGTTGGGATAATGCAAATAAACTCCCCAGCCTTCCCTGCCAATATTCCCTTCCTCCTACTCCTGTCCAGCCTGGGCTGTGTACCCAGAGGTGAGCTATTAATATTGCCTTTTTACAGCTAAATTATCTGACTCCAGAATTGTTCACAGATTCTATTAAAGACCCCTATTGAGGATTGCTTCTACAAATAGGCATTTTAATTCATCCGGGTACACTAAGGTGTTACCTTCCTTTCATTAATAAAATGGAAACTCATAAAGAAAACCAGATTATCCTGAATTTATGATCAAGTAATTTTGTTTCTCTTAGCTCTGGTAATAATTGTGGAACATTATTTCCTTGCTTCTTTTCCCTTCTCCTTCACCTACCTAGACAATCTTAATTTCTCATGTTTATTTATCTTTTTTTTTCTGTTTTAATTTGACAGGAAAAGCTATCTAGGACCCCAGGAGGCAAACACAGTGAGTTAGGAATTGGTCCTTCCCATCTCCACTTTAATGAAATAATAAGTAATTGGTTCATATTTACCCACATTTTAAAAATTCTAGGTTATTCTTTGTGTCCTACCTTAAAAATTCTTAAAAGTGTAGTTTCTGGCTTTGGTTTTAATACATATTCTGCTTAGGCTTTTTTTTTTTTTTTCATTTTGTGATGATTATTTTGAAGCTGATTCATCTCATCGTGACTCTGAATATTCAACTTTGTACCTGCACTTTCCTGCCTCCCCCTCGAAACAAAGCCATCAGCTCGGGGTGAATGGAATTTCCATACACTTGAGTCCTCAGCAGGGATGAAGCAGCTCAGTTTTCCTGACTCTGTGCCACTTTCCCTCAATGGCAAGGCTTTCCCTTTATTGCCTCCTGCCTTTTTGGGGGAGAGCTCCTGTTTTCTGATGGTGGCAGGGATCACCTTCTGTGTGGCTGTTGGACACGATGTGCAGGTGTGGATTCACAGCACGCACCAGAACGAGTTGGTAGGAAAAGGACCTTTATTCTCTGAACTTTTCAGCTTTTGTAGAGTCTTACACTACAGGGTTAACAGGGGACACCACCTCTTGTCCCATTGCTGGGACAAGAGAAAAACATGCCATCTACAGTTATTCAGCACTGTTTTGAGAAAGCAAGATGATTTACAAATCTTGTCCTTGAGCACGAGATCTCCCAAGAAACTTTCCCTTGGGAACAGATCAGCCACTGACAGCCTGTAATTCTCTCAGGCTCAGAGAAAATCAGGTCCACACCTCTGCCTGATGGCTTCTGTGCTGCAGAGCCCTCCTGAAGCACCTCTGCAGACACCAGAGTCCAGTGACTTCACGGGGCTGAATTATCCCTAAAGGTGCTTTGGCTCAAATTCCAGTAGCAACTTGTGCTTCTGGGACATCTTAGGGTGCAACCACAGGAAATATCCAGTGCATTAACAGAGCAAGGGCAATGCCATCACGTTTTAAAGATACCACCAAAATTTAAAGCATCTTTGTTTCTTGTCCCTTTTCATTCAGAGGTTGTTAATCCCTTCTAAAATAGATTTCAAATTCAATTTTGAAGCCCACATACGCATTAAAAGTGAAATGTATTAGTCAGATTTCAATCATGATCTATTAAAACTGGCAACAAAAGTGGAAGAGATAGATCTCCATTCCTGTCACAGAAAGAAAATCTTCCTCAAACCACCTTTTTTCCCATGGTCTGCATGTGTGACCTAAAGGCCACCTGCTCTGGAGCAAGCGATGGTCAGTGCCTGTTTAGGTCCTACAGTGTAAAAATATTTTGCTGTTTATCATCCAATTTTATCTCCATGAGCTGTTACTGCCTTAAAAATGGATTTTCTTTATTTCAAAAATTGTTTTCTTTAATGAGTGGCATTCATTATTTTTGATAATCTAGTAACTGGAAAGTAGTTTATGAAGATGGCCTAATCTCACTTAATGTCTCTGTTGGTATTATGGGCACTGCACTTCTCTTTCTAAATGAAATCTTTCTTGCTTACACATTCTTAACCTGCTCAAGCATTGAAAGCCAATAAACTAATTCTCTTAATTTAGAGCTGCTGAAGTTGCTGAACAGAAATATTTCCAATTTGATATTACTTGCATGATACAGGAAGCAATAGCATGGAACCCCAGACAAAGCACTCCTGAAATATGGACTGAATTGTTGATTTCTTTTTCTTTTCCTTTATTAAGAATGTACAAGAGTTAAAGATGATATTCCAACATGTCAAGTCCTGGAGAAAAAAAATAAAATTAATTAGATTTTTGCATTTAATCTATATTATCAAGAACAGGAATAGAAACCCCTCAATTTCAGAAACAGCCTCTAGCTGACTCTTCCAAGTGGAGTCAAGGAGAAAGTTCTGACTTAATACAGAATTAGGGCCAAATAGGAATAGGCCAATGAGGGGAACAGGATCCTCCATCCTCACGGGGTGAGGAGGAAGGTGAGCCTCACCCACCTTTCCTTCAGCGTGAAGTAATCCCACTGCAGGTTTTGTTTATCAAGGAAAGTGAGGAAAAAAGATAACACACTTCTCAAAAAAGAAATAAAAAATTCTTAATAAATAATAATAGATTTCTTAATAAATAAACCAAGATGGGCTTTGTTTATCCTAACTCTGTCTTTTGCTGTTAATAATTTACTGTGAACATATCATGTACACTGAAATCTACAGAAGTGATCTTAAATAGAGTAAATTTGACTTGGCATGTTTAATGAAAGTTAAAATATTGCTGGCAGTGGAAAATCACAGGACTAGAGACATTAAGATAGTTTTGAATTTTTTTTGTTCTTTATTCTTGCTTTCAGACTTCATTAAGTTCTGAAAACAGTCTAAAAAAATAGTTGTACAAAATTCAAGGTGAATATTTCATTATTTTTCCTAATGTGATCCAAAATAGGGAGGTGCAGGTGAAGCAGCTGCCCTGCCTCAGTCTGGCACTGCAGAAAGTGCAGCTTCCTGCAAAATGACTCCACCTGCACAGAGCAAAGAATTTCTGCTGCTCCACGAGCAGAGAAGCAAAAGTAATTTCCCTAATGACTGGTAGAGAATCCTGAGATCTGCAGAGCATCCCCTTTTCATCTCTGGCAGAGCATCCCTGATCTGTCCCTGCCTGTTTGTGCCACTGCAGCGTGTGACAAAGGCTCCCGCGCCGGGCAGTGCTGAAACAAAAAGCACATGTCAAAACTCAGGCAGGGAGCTTTGAAAGGAAGGATTCTCCTGAGGAAGGATTGTTCAGTTTTGTAACACAACCTTGCCCTGAAAATGTCTCTTTAAAGTGTGTCCAAAGGACTTATAACACTTTATGTAGCCCAAGTGCCTTCACGTTTATCCTCAAATGCATTGAAGCGCATGGAAGCTTTTGAATTGCAGGTATGATGATGTGTAGCCACCAAAATCCCACATTTTACAATATATCCCAACATGATTAGCACAACTCCCTCACTGTTGTGTCTCCCTTTGGGCTGTCCCTGCTCTCCTTTCCCTTCTCCCTTTGCCTTTTCACCTGTGTGTGCCCAGCGAGGGCTTTGTGATGCTGGATGAGACCCCAGAGGCGCCAGCTCTGCTTTGGGGTAAATCATTTCTGTGCTGTGATATGGGCAGTGCTTGTCCAAGTGGGACAGGAAAAAAGGGTGTCCCTTTGTGCCAGCCCCTTCAGTGCCAGGGATCCAGGACAGGTCACTGCAGTGATGTTTGGGGTATGCTGGGAGAGCCAGGTCCTATCCATGCCACTGCACAGGCTGCCTTTAATTGACTTTTGGTAGGATTAGACTGTTAATGAGCAGGTCTCTGGCTGTGTTTAGGAAGTGTGCAGCAGGTAACTGTCTCGAAAGGAGCATCTCTGCTTGTCTACAATATTCTTTAATGCATCTTTGTAAGAGCAGTGCTTCAAAAGTTTCTTTTTCCTTTGTTGTTAGAAGGCCAGGTTTAAAAGGTGCATCCACAGTGTTACATCTTCTCCATGGGTTGTTTATCCTCTCTCTTTTTATGCCTGAATCTAAACCAATAGTTGTTATTTCCAGGGCGTGTGCAAGACAAGAAATAGCTGTGTATGCTCTCATCCTGTTTCTCTGAATCACAAGTTAATTACTTCAAAGTTTAAGTTTATCCTAGAAATTATTGCTCTTCTATTCTCAGAAATACATTATCATAGTTTATCACCAGTGTTGTCATCGACAAGCTCCCTGTTCTGGCTGTGATATTGATGGTCTTAAACACGTGTCAGATTCTCTGGGTGTGTGGTGGCTGAGAGCAAAGCTGACTTCTACAACATTTTACTGTATTATCCGTGTTTAACCTCATTAGTTTATAGATTACTGTGGAATACTTTGTGTGTGGAAGGAGCAAAGCAGCACCAATTTAATTCTCTGTGCTGCCTACACAAGTCATCAGTCCCTTTTGGTACTTCTGGAAAGTATCTGTAAATGTTATTTTCAATAAACATTTAACTGGTTCATTATTAAATCTTTCTATAAATTTCATTCTCTATAAGATGCTAAAAATCTTTAGAATTCATCAGCATGTCTTAATACTCGTGCTTGGCTAATGTTTTACATTTATAGGAGTTTTAAAAGGCAGGTGCAATGTGACATATCACAAGAAGCAAATTAAACTCTTGTAAAGCACAGCTGGAATGCTAAAAATGTGTATTTGTAATTTAAATATGTGACACCATCACACTGTAAAATCAGTTCATAATTAGAAAACATCTGTTTTTTTCCAATATGGTGTCTAATAGTATATTTAAATAATTTAGAATGCAATAAGAGGGGAAAAAAAAATAGTCAAGCTCTAGTAAGTGATTCAGGCCTTTTATTTTTTTTTTTCCTTTTGTTTAAATGTCCTCTTCCAGGTCTTTGAGTAACCCATCATTTTGAAGCTAATTCTTGGTTCACATTATAATCACCATTGATGAAATACATATGCCAAACATATGTGCTGTTATGACCTTATTGTCAGTCAAGAAACAGGTTTTGTGGGTGCTATTGTTGAGAAGGATTTACACACTGTCATGTTGCTGTTTTTTTTCTTTTTGGATTATTGGAGAACCGTGAGTCAAATAAAAGTTGATTATTTTAACAGGGAAATTTACATGAATACATATATTTATATCTAGTAAACACAATGATGGCTGAAGAGTTTATGATATCTGGAAACATACTTAAAGTAGATTAAATACTGGCTTAAAATGTAGTGGGATCAATTTGAGTTTAACTAATAAAGTTTGAACAAAACCACAACTTCTCAAATGAAGTTAACATGGTAGATTAGGCACACATCTGTCAGCAGTGCTCACGTAGGAGGGCATTTATATGGGTGTGATGAAATTCCTAATGGATGTTTTTATCCTGCCTGAAGTGTGCAAGCAGAGTTTTCCCCCAGTTTATTGGCAGGAAACTCTGGAACCTTTCTCCTGCCACTGCCCAAGCAGACATTGAAGAGAAATAGAGGCCATACACTCCTGAAGAGGTTTTGGGCTCTTTTTCCCATGGCCATACGTGCACAATTACTCAAAAGTGTTCCCACATCCAGGAAAATGCCCCAAAGGCACCCTGGGCACAGCAGTTCCTGCTCAGAGGGATTTTTCAGCTCAGGAGCTGGCCACTGGTGTTGCTCAATACCATGAGGTCCATCTATCACCTCCTGTCTGGGATGTGAGTGCTCTGGAGGAAAAAAAAAACATTCAGTTTATGTGCTTTCTCATTTCAACAAAAATAATTTTTGCCCTGGAAATGAGGAAAAAAAAAATCTTAAAGTAACTTTTGGAGGGCTCGAGTACATAAAGTTAATGTGCTGCAGTTTACATGGAGCTCTCTCTCGATCGTCTTTTATCAACCTTTGCTGCTGCAGCCCACCACAGGCTTTTCATCAGTTTATGCATTGTGTGCCAGGGCAAATAATGACAGAATATCTAGCTAAAGAAGGGGTACTTAATCAGCAATCAAGATTCAATTTGTTTTAATTTTAGCAGGTGTTTGTGAGGTACATTGATGGGAGAGATAATATGTACTGCTTTCATTAGCTCTCTTGTTTTTGTGCTTGAACATTTAAGAGCCAGATGTTCGGAGGTGAGCTGATCAGAATATTAAGTCTCCAGAGGTTGGTTTCCATAGTGTTTTACATTCCTTTCTTTATCTCCCTCAGTTCACCCTGAGCTATGAGGTGCAAGTGCTCGCAATGACAGACTGCATCTCTGCTTCCTATTCAACTAAAGCTTTAAATTAGTCTAAATCTTTTATTTAAAAAAAAAACCAACCAAAAACCGAAAAAAAACCAAACAACACAAAACCTACAAAAATTAAACCCACAGAAAACAACTTTATTCTAATAATCTGCAATTAATTCTTGCTCCTTGGGTCAGACTCATTTCTCACTCAGAACTAGTTTAGTTGATAAAGCTCTTACGGAAATTATTTGTTTAGGAAGTGGTGTGTTGCTAAGAGGTTTCACCTCAGTAAAGAATATGAAATTACCTTCACTCAGCCACTGATTCCATCATCACCACCTTAAGTTAAAAATCTAATCTAAATAATTTGGGGAAAAAAAAAAGCAGAAGCTTTGATGTCAGAATTCCTGACCATGAGAGGGGGCTCCAAAATGGCCCTTGAGAGTGGCTTCAGTCGAGATGTTCTGTACAGGAGACACACAGATCACATTTGAAAACCACAGGGGTTTATGGACACGAGGTCACTGAAAGAACGAGCTGGAGTGGACAAAAGGATTGCAAAAGAAAGGCAATTTAACCTTTTGGGCTATGCTTTCAGCCCGAGAGGTAACACCCAGCAGCCCTGGCTCGGTGGCTGCTGCAGTAATAAATCAGTGTTCTCTTTTATAATAATCTCTCTCAGTGTTGTGATTATGGTTTCTTTTAGTAAGGAAAAAAACCCCAGAAATGAAGAGTTAACCAGCACTGCCATTGGCAAATGCTGTAATGTTTCCCCTCACTATTAATTGTTCTCTGTTTACTTTGATGCTCAAAGATTGCCCTGTTTTACAAGCATATTTTCTTAATTGTGTCACCTTGTACTGTAAGTGTGTCAGAGGGGAAACATTTGCAAGTGATTAGAAATGGACCTTTGTGTCACCAAATGTATGAGGTACATACCCTTATAGGATATAATTGTGATCTTTTAATATGCGGCCATTGACCCGGACTTGTTATTATCTATTATAGTTTATAATAATGTATCTCTTTATGATTAAATGATGATGCCTGGCAGAACACTATGATTAGCATTTCAGTTATTTATAGATTATGTCAGAGCAGTAATAAACATAAAATGCTGTTAATGTGTGGCTAATGAAATCTGGACATGAACAAGTTTATGAATTGATATAATTCATTTGAGTGTTCTAACTGAGCTGCTGGTTCTCGTCATAATTCAAAAGCTTAGCAGGGTTCACCGATTAGGTGGTAGACTAATTTGCTACGAAAAGTCAATGGGTTTTCATCGTCTTGGGCTATCATACACAGCATGGCTGATTGCATAAGGACTATACAAAGTAATTCTCATAAATATATTTATTAAGCTTAATATGTTTTGTGAGGTTAGGATGGAATCAGCCAGCGCACAACATATGTGGAACAAAATCACGGTGTGTTAGATACTAAAAAGATATGTTCAGTAAAATCATTCAGGAGAGGATCGATGAGGGAGTTATTTGAATTTTAAAAAGTGAGCAATTCAATATCAAATATAAATGAGAGCTATAAAGAATGATACATATGATTGACTGAGTTTGCTCGCCATTTATTTTACTTTGGCATCATAATTTCATTTCATGCTACAAATATCATTTTAAACTTAGGTTACTTAGCCCTGCTCTAGGTGGGTGTACTTGCAGAGCTTATGGCAGCGCTGCTTCCCTGTGCCTGGAAAAGCTCAGAGTGTGTGTTCTCCTCTCAACAACCCTGTCTAGGGACTGCTGAACATCCTCTCCTGGCACTGCCTTTTGGTTCCTTCATGTGCTGAGTTCTGGTCATCAGGAAAAATGTTCCCAAATTTTATGGGATTTTTCTTTTTCTTTTTTCTAAGCAATAAATTTTAAGCCTGAGTTGGGTATTGGATGTGACTTCCTCTTTGAGATCTTTATTTTTCCATCAGTCTGTCAATCTGCTGGTTTATTCCTCCCTTTCCCTGTGGCAGCATCCTTTGCTTTCTCCCATTCTTTCCTTCTTTGTACCAGTTCACCATTGGTTTAATCAGGGTTGAATTCCAAAGCAGAATCCTTTGTGCAACCCAGAAATGCTAACCTTGGAAGTACCACACTAATGTATATCCTCAGTCTAATTCTGTCTTTTTCAGTCTCTTTATATTCTCCAAAATGCATTATTTTAGAACATTTTGTTTGAATGTTATACACAAACTGACTGGGGGCTTATATAGAACCTCAAATACATTACAAAAACACTTAGGTAAGATAAATAGCCGAACCCTTTATTTTAAATATTGACAAAAAGTGTTAATAGATCTTAAAATATTACAAAGAAACCAACCCAAAGAATCAGAAATTATTTACTTGTTGTGCTGCTTATTTGAGAAACTAACAGGGTTAGTGATGAGATTATGGCCCTGGGACAATCTCATTAATAGTAACATTAATCACAAAATTTTCAAGTTTTTCTTCTTCCACCTAAAAAGCCCCAACTCTGTTTTTATTAACAGGAGAGAGGGAAGTGTTGCTGGGGGACATGGCTATACAGTTGGATAATAATTTCTTATTATAACAAGAGTTCAAACAGAACCCTTTGATATTCTCCCCTCACATTTGTTTCTTGACCCAACATGTGATCCACACGATCCCTGCCCTTTTAATCTCCACTACCAGGTTTTCCTCTGGTCCTTCCCTGTATCATTCACTACACACATTCCTCCCTTGCCTCACAGAAATCTTTGCCCCAACAAAAAACACCATTTCTGTAATCATAAACCACACACCCTGCTCACTACTCCCCTCTCCCCAAGCAGTTGCTTTCAAGTTCTTGGAGAGATTTAGAAACAGATTCATACATTTTTCTAAAGATGTTTTAAAAGATGAGATTAAAGATGCAACTTCCCTAAGACTTGGGTGAAGACGCAAAAAGCTTTGTAGAGGCTTTGAGTTGGAAACATTTCTAGGTCAGAGAAGTCCTTCTTAGCAAAGCATCCTTCATGCAAGGTCTATAAAGGGAACCTCTATCACATCTGTTTGCTATCTGCAATATCATATCTTGTATTCTGTTCATTTTAAATTTCTGCTTACTTAATTAAAAACGTGGCTGATATTTTTTCCTGCATCACAAATGAGAACTCCATTTCATTTATAAACCGATACCCGGTTCAGCTTCTGCTCTTGATATTTTCAAGAGGCCAGTGATTAAAAATCCTATGTGGAATATGTTCTGTTATTGCCCTCTCTAGGCATTGTCGCATAAAACCTTAAAGGTTCTGGTGCTAAATCCCCACGGCAGCGTTTTGATACATGCCAGATGTTCACTCATGGGAGAGATAAATGTTTAATAATTTTTGCTATTGTTACTGTTTTTACAACGTGTTATACTGCCGTGGCTTGCTAAGGCTAAAGCTCTGTTTTGCTGAAGGAACAAGCATATAATAAGTCAGATGTTTACATTTCCATCAGCTCGGTTTTGCATAACAACATGGGAGATTTCACCTGGAGCACAAGTAGCCCAACTCTCTCCAGCTGACAAAAGGGCTTAAGTGCAATCCGAAATCTTGTTCCAGGGAAGGAAGGCTGCTAAAACCTCTAGTTGGTTTTAAAAGTCTCAAACTTTATTTGGCTCCAAGTAACAACTTGAAACCTATTTACATACAGGCTTGGCCTGCTGTGTTTCTTTACCTGAGATGAGAAGCATTAATCCCGTTTGCCTTTGGCGTTTGCACCCTGGATCTCCAGTGTAATGGAGCAATAATCATCCTCTAAAATTAGACAAGTGCCAAAATGTTTAAAATCAATATTATATACTGGAACGGAATTGATCCCTGTCAAAACACTGATAATGTCACAAAATCACTCTGGTTTTTGGAGCTAGTGGGAGCTAATAGGAATGGGATTCATGTTCCTTCCAAAATGGTGTCACAGGGAGGGAACAGACTGCAGCCAAAATCTGGATTTTCAGGTACTTTCTGTACTCTCCAACCTGTGCCAACTGAAATCTGCTCCTTCTTTGGCACCCCAAGAGCCTGGACCTGCAGCAGTGGAGGGTGTGGTTTTCCTTGTGTGTCCCACACCAGGCAGGAGGAGGGGAAAAGGAAAGGAAAATTGGTGAGTCCCAATGCTGAGACATGAGCCTGGCCTAGTTAGGCTGTGCATGATCGGTGCTCATCTCAAAGAGCAGTCATTGAGAAATGACCTTCCTTCACCAGCCAGGAGCATCCACAAATGAACAACTTTCTAAAAAAAAAATAAAATAAAATAAAAAATCCTCCTTTGCCTCTCTGCTTGTCCTGAAGGGCAAACAAGGTAACAGAGAACTGAGGAGCCATCTAATTTAAGAAGGATGTTTGCTGAGCTCTTTCTCTCATGCACATGCACTCTTTCACTTATTCACCTTTCCCACTGCATTATCTTAATGAAATGAAGTAACCCCCCCCTCCATCTTTCCAGTTCACCCTGTCTAGAACTTGTAATTGCTTATTGCAGATTCCCTGTGCTCTAGATCTCCACTGTTTAGGCACCGCAGACCTAATTCTCCTGGCCTGAGTGAGAATAGCAGAGTTGGATCTCCATCAAAATCAAAAAAGAGTAAAAGAATATAAATCTGTGTCACATTTTTCTCCAGCTCAGGCTGATAAAAGTCATCTTACTCTGTGAAAGGTCATTATCCTCAAGGAAATAAAAAGAGGGAATCAGGAATACAAGTCAGGCTGCTTTCAGCATTTAAATCTTGTTTTTAAAATGAAGCAAAAGATTGGTTATCTGTAAATTTGTAAATTTGGCACCCTGGTCATACAGTCCTTATGAATGTGAAGAAATCTGCAGGTTTGAGGATTTAAACAATGAATTTTAGCAGCAGTGATGCTGCAGTGTAGCTGTGTCTGTGGAACAGGGTATGTCCCAGTCCACACTCAGAGCTCACCGGTTCAACGTGGGTTTGCATTTTGCATATGTGATGGGTGAGTGTAGCAGCCGCAATAAAAATTGTGCTGTCGCTTGCAGGCTGGTGAAATTCTGATGAAATGCACACAGAGGTGGTGCATCAGCTCTTACCTGTCTGCAGAAAATAAAACACCTTAGCTTTGCAGGGATGGCATGAAACATCCAGAGCTAAATTCCTCATTCAGCATCCTCAAAACCTTCTGAGCAGAGACCTGTGATGAAGGAAATTTTGAATTTCAGGTATTCCCATTAATTGAGGTTAGCTGGATTATTTTCTGGCATCTTTTGCTTTACTTTTTTATATCTTCCTCCATGCTGAGTGTTAGCATTGTCCTTGGCATGATGCTTTACTTTGGAAAACATTTTTAATGCCTTGTAGGATTTGGATGGCTGCTGTTTCCAAAATGTTCGGCTTAATTGTAATGTGGCAGGAAAAAAAAAAGTCTTGGACAATACAGAAGAATTCATACAGACAAAAAGTTTTCTTTCATTTATCTCAGTATAAAATACTACAAATATAAAAGCCAGTTAATAGTGATGTAATTATGAGCTAGATCTAATTTTCTATAGATCCTATTAATTGGATCAGCAATTGGAGGCAGCACATTTAGAGCATGACATGTTTTATGCTGTGCTGCCAGGTAAGCTGAACAAAACAGGTATTTTTTCAGAGCATTTCCTCTCATCCCTGATCAAACCTCAACAGTAGGTAGTACAGTAATTCTAATGATATTCACTGTATTTTTTAAATTCACTATGTGGAAGCATGGTCAAATTGCTAAACAGGCTTTCAAAATTATCTTTCTAATTATTGATGCCTGAACAAGTTAGAGAATAAAGGTAGCAGTAATGAAAATAGTAGTAACAATGATAAATTATAGCTCTTGTTCTCCTGATATTTAAGTCATGAAATTTTACCATTACATCTGGCAAGGAATGCAAACAAAATCCAGGGACTCTTAAAGCGAGGCCCAGCCCAGGCTGCGGAGGGGTGTACATTAATTATGTTGGGCTTTTCCTTTTTAGCCTTCCATGTGCAGGAGGTACATCATTGTTACCTTCTCAAAACTTACAATGTTATGTACCTAAAAGTATAGAAAATAACATCTTAGCCAGACAATGATAGTGCCATAAACTGAAATAACTACAGTGAATGGTAAAGCTGAGTTCTGCACTTTCAGCTTTGGCTGGAGCAACGCCGTGACCTTGGCAAAATGGAATTGGGAGTTTCTCAGCTTTCCTGAGGTAGTAGCTGGTCTTGAGGCTGCATCCAGGATCCTGCTGTGCCTCTCATGGAGGGGCTTTCTGGAAGAGAAATAGAGGAGCTGCAGGATGTCAGAGCCAGGGAAAAGGAGGCCAATGACTGTGGCAGCAGCTTGGCTTTGGGTGCTTATCTCCAGAGAGGTTTGAAATGGAGCACTGCTGAACTCAGCTCTGCCCTTCCATTTCATATCCCTTTGTTGGCTGAACTCCGAAGGAATTATGGATTCAAATGTAAGGATTACAGGGCTATTTAGAACCCCAAATCATGAGCAATGATGATGAGTTCAAGAATCTGGTGGCTCCATCTTCAGACTGATGATCAGCTCAGAATTATAAATACATGTGCTACCTCTCCTTCCCATTTATTCCAGCTCCTAAAATCCTTTTTCTTTGCACTTGCACAGTGGTCATGAGGTTGAGTCCCTTGCAGTTGTAAAGAATGATGTCATGGACATCTGAAAGAGAGAGGGAAAGGAATGAAATGTAGTGGGAATTACATGATGGAAAATAGCAGGAAGGTGAGGCTGGCTTGGGTTGTATGACAAAGAATATTGTCATAGCAGAAATAGCAGAAAGAATTAAAATAAAAGGTGAGCACAGGCAAGCCAACAATTACTATTCTAATTCAGGATTTCTCCTTCCATTACAGTGTTTGGATATGGTGGAGTTATAGAAATGAATTCCAAAGGTTTGGGTTGCACATGTTGTAACACATTTGTACCCATCATGATGAGCCCTAATGTAGGACTTGCTTTTGTTATATTAAATACATTATATATTTTGTTATATTAAATACATGCTGGACATATTTTTTTGGAATGCCCTGAAGATGGAAGCCTGTAGGATCTGCTCCCTTTGCTCTGCTGCCAAACACCCAGGAGCTGATATAAACCAGGGGCAGGAAATGGCCTGGGGAAATTAGTTCATATTCCTAAAGAATGGTATAATAATTGCTCCTTCTCTAATTCTTTTCTCCTATTTCTTGTAGTTGTGGGGAGACAGGATTTTATAGGTATTAAATATGTTATAGGACAATTACCTCTGTTTCAACCAAGCCTGAATTGGTAATTGTGCTGTAATGTATTAGAGCATACAGAGTCCTGAACTAGCTTTTCCTTCCTATATTGAGAACTTTATAATGATGTTAATTAATAAATAATAACTTTTGATAGAGAGAGAGAATAACAGCAAGGTTGCAGTCAGTAGGTACCATGGGGCTATTTCAGCTGGGAGATGCCTATATTTGGAACATTAAATTCACTTTAAGGTAACATTTGTTGTGTCTTTTTATAACTTACATATTTCTTCTGCATGTATCCAAATAAATACGTGTGTATAATAAAAAGCTGTGCATTTACACGCTCCTTGTGCACAGGAGCAGAAGGAAAAGGCAGGAGAGCTACAATAAATTCCTTCTGCCAGACCCATATAAATGGGTTGTGGTCTTAACACAGCTTCTCCTGATTACTGGTAAAAAACTAATTAGGTTTTGTCATTTATTCACTTGGAGTTTTGTCTCATTGAAACCTTGCTACTCTATTTAACCTACTTCTAGTCTGCAAATATCTGCTGCCATGTTATGTTATGCTTTTTTTGCTTAAATTAACTCCTGAATAATACAGCATAGCACATACAGAAGAATGAAAAGTTTTCACATTTTTAATACAAGACTGATTTTATTATATTACTAGAGAAATAAGTTAGATTGCTCTTGCAATCTCAATAAATCACACATGAAGTCTTCTTTTTTCTAAATTAAATTTTTATTTAAATAAAAGTGTTATGTTTGTATTTGAACTGACAGCTAAATCTGATAATTAGAGTGCATGAAGTTGGCTTTGATTGGCATTGTAATTGGATTGTCATTGGGCTGAAAACCTATTATCTTTGGATCATGCCCCATGAAATCTGTTGAAGAAACTTTGCTGCCAGTCATTAAAGCCACCATCTTGGCTTACAAATTAGGTTTGAAAGGCTTTTTACCACTGGGAATGTAATTTAAACCACTGCAATTGCACTCCCATTAATTAAAATTATATTAAAATTATGGTTCATTTTCTAAATATTTTTTTCATATTTTATTAGACATAGTTATTACTAAATGCTTAACAAATTACATAGCACAGCTAGTAAAATTATATTTTAAGATAATCCATCATTTCAGCACATGCTACTCAGCATTAGTGGAATTAGTCTGTGTGTTGATCATTAAAGGATACACTATTTATGTTTTTCATTACTGGTTCTCATTAAAAATAAAATATAATTATAAACCACTTAAAAAAAATAAAGCAAAATTCCACCGAAAATTCTAATTAATGCTGGTAGAAAACTTAGAACCTGCTTTAAAGTGAATTCAGTTCATTGCCCTATTGTTTTCTGAGTTTTCTCTCTAAGTCACATTGGTTACATTAAGGTGGAGAGAGGCAGGAATAAAACAGATCCTTTTGTGTAACACAAAGTGCTGGTTGTGCTGTGATCAGAGCTGATAATAAAGAATAAAGCTGGAATCTGTGCAGGTTTGCCACCAGAGTTCTGCAATGACTTTATTCCTGGAGCAGCACTAAATATATTCCAGTAAAATGGCAGCAGAGGTCGAGTAAGATGAGAATCTACATTCCAAGAGCAAAGTACCAAAACACCCAATTAGTGCTCAAGGGCTAAATATGTTTTGCTTTAGTATCAAGTGGAACTTCTGGAGTCTTGTGATTCCAAGAATTTTCTTTCCAACCACTCTGGTGATTATTCCAATTCAGGGTTCTCTGAGTAATGAAGGAGCCTTCACTTACCCTGGCTTTGGGATGCTCCGCGGTTTCCCCGAGGTGCTGGAGGCACCGTGGATCTCCAGCCTGGCTTTGCAGGAATCCTGCACCACTACTTGGAGTTCTCTAGGTGGATTTTTATTTTATGTTCCTACCTGAGCTACTTCATCCAAAGAAGTTCCTCCTTGCTCAGCAAGTCAAGGCCTAGAAATTCACTTCTTTTAAGGTTATGATTCCCCACTTGATAAACCACAGTGGGATTCCATCTGAAATCCCTGGAGTGCTTTAGACTCCCCATGCTACCTTTTTAGTCAGTGAAACCATTGAACTCCTTTAAGAGTGCCATTTTCAAATGCAGCTCATATATTTAGACCTGACTTCATCTGTTCCCATGTGAGAATTTGCTTATTCTGTGCTGCTTAAACATTGTTCTATGTATTAAGAAATTCTACATTTTTCTTCCTAAGAGGATCTTCGTTATTTTGATTTATGTGGATCTAAAGTGAACTTTTATCTTACAAAGGCTGTAAGAAACTTGGAATATATCAGGTTTAAAAAAAAAAAAAATTAAAAATTCCCAGTTTGGGTGTAGAATATTTCTGCCTGGCTTTGACATCCTTGAGGACTGGAATGATGAATAAATAGCAATTTCAGAGTCACAGAATAGTTGTTCACCCAACCTCCCTAAGCTTTGACTGCCCTCTGTCCTTAGGTCTTCCTATTTCACATGGCCATGTGCACACCAATATTGCAACTCTGCATTCAAGTGATATTTAAAAACCAGGAAATTTGGTTAGACTGAGGTTTAAAACCAAAATAGCAGTGTTTTTTTGGACTACCATAGGTGGGAAGGAAAACGAAGGAATGTGGTTTCACAAAGAAGATGAAACAGTTAAATATATTTATTTTTTCAGAGCAATTATTTGGGGATAGAAGTCTGTTAAATACTGGTAGGTTATTCCAGTAGTTAATCAATTAATAAAGGAGAGCTGGCAGAGTCCAAATGATTGGCAGATGTTCCATGGAACATTTCCTGGAATGAAGAAGATAAAATGTAAAAATGGCAGGTTTCTGAACAAAACTGAAGAAAAGCCTTAGAAAGTGGTTTACCAATGCAGGTTTGAATGACAGCAAGTCTGGCATTTCTTCTGAATTAAAAATGCTTTTTTCCACTATTGTTTAAGATGGGCCAAAGTCATGCTGATTCCGAATGCTGAAACAAATTTGATTTCTACGTGGAACTGGGAATAAATCAAACCACTGTGGGGGATTTAAACACAGGCAAATCCCCTGGAGTCACTGACACTTTCATCTGCCCATCCAGTAGCTGGGCTTGGCCCTCTGAACCTCAAAATAAAGGCAAATATGTTATTTCTTTACTTTTTATCAAGCTCTTACATCACAACTCATTGTCCCAACCCACTCTCCAGCAAGATATTAACTTGTCGCATCAGTTTCAGTTTTTTTGTTCTGCATCTTGAAGGAATCTGATCTCCTTAATCCACTGCCATAAACTATTAGTCTGGGATGAGTTTGGTGGCAGCTGGAAGAGAAATAAAAACGGTTAAGTCAGAAAAGAGGAAGGTTCAGCTGTTTAGTTCACCTTAAAAAACCCAACCCATGTCCAGCCCTGCTCTTCTCTCCGTGTTTCGGTCATAGACAATAAGTGACCCTCCCAGTGGAGGGCTGGCTGAATGTGGCCAGGAAAAGGTGCTGGATTGTGGGGTTGGAGGTCACTTTCCATCTCTGCCAGAGCTTTCTGGGGTGCAGCAGTTAAAAATGCCACGGTACTAATGCTTTCATCCCCCAGAAGGCTTCATCCTCCACTTCTCATGAGGGAAGTTGCTTAGTGTCCAATACCAGCACTATTCCTGCTAGGAACTTCCAGATGCAACAGCCTGATGACCAAAAAAATAATAACAACCAAACTGAAGCCCTGACTGACTTAAAGGCACATTTTGTTACCTCCTCTCCTGCTACTTTTTTTTTTTTTTTTCCATTCAGTGTTACTTAGATTTTCTACATTAAGCTAATATTTACTCTCCTTGCCACAGAAGAGCAGCAGAGTAAATAGGATATCGTAGAAGGGAGCTGGTGGAGTTAAACAAACAAGAAAGTGGCAAGTTCTAACCTTTCCTGTGTGAGCCTCAGCATCCCCCAAAGGCCCAGAGCCCCTTCCCCAGCCCGCTCCGGTGATCCTGCCCGTGCTCCTTGCACGGAGCCGGGGCAGAGCCTTCTCTGCTGCACACAATGAGCCACATCCTCCGCTCTGCAAATTGCCACAGCTTCCCCAAGCCCATGGGAGGCAGAGCTATTTAAGCAAGCTGCACATCTACCCCCTGAATTGCTTCAGCATGGCTGAACTCCCCGAGCAGGGCTGTGGGAAACGCAGGGAGCTGCAGGAAATCGGGAGGCTTTGCAGCACATCAGCCTGGCTCTTCCAGGACAAAATGGTGGGTCAAAACCAGCCTTGTTTCTGCCCTGGAAATGGGAGAATTATGCAACGTGACTTTGACCTAAAAATCAATACCTGCTGCTTAACTACAGAAACAAATGGCAGCTCTGATGGCCAATAACAAACTGATGGTTGTTTCTTTGTTCTGTCTCTCCTTCTGTTAAACCGACTGCTAAAGGGCAGGAAAACATGACAGACTTGTCAGCCATAAAGAACTTTTTGGTCTCCTTTGTAGGAGCTCATCTTTTCATGGCCCTGTGCCAGAGCAAGTAGGTGCCTTCCACACGAAATACAAAGAAAGTGATGTTGGAAAAGGATACCTACTCCAAACCAGGAGAATCTAAAGAACTTGTGTTAAAAGTCAGGCCAAAAGGGAATAATGAGTTGCATCATGTGTTTATTGTCCACTTGCAGCCATTTATGATGAAAGCATGGGAAATTAGCCCTCCTCTAATCTAAAAGATGCCTTTTTCCCTCAGACAAGTCTGACACATAAACAGTATGTCTGTAATTCAGAAGGCTCTGGCAGGCCTCAGACTGGCTGTTCCCCAGCTCTGCTCCGCTGGGGAATGCAGCGCTCCCAGAGCAGGGGAGGACCAAGTGCCTGGTGCCTCCAGAGGCCAAGATGGGCTGGGTGCTCTCTGGAGAAGGTGTGCCACAAGGGATTATCAGTGCTTGGGATCACAGAATCATTCCAGCTGCAAAACCCAAAGATCACGAGCCCAGTGTTAACCCAGCACTGCCAAGGCCACCACTAACCCAGCTCCCTGAAGTGCCACATCTACACATCTTCTAATCCCTCCAGGAACGGTGGCCCTGCACTTCCCTCGGCAGCCTGTGCAAATGTTTGACCGCTTTTCCTGCTGGATCCCATCAAAACCTGGATTTCCTTGTGCAAGTTCACAGTCCTAAATCAGGTGATTATTTGGGAAATACACCCAGGAACTCTTTTCCAGGTTTGGACAGAAGTAGCACATGTGTGCCATGTGTTAATTCGTTTATTCGGAGGTCAGGAGGAAAATACGGGACAGAAGAATTTTACAACCTAATTAAAACTTATCAAGGAGCAGCAATAAACTTCTGTGGAACAAATGAGCCCAGGGTTCTGGCTGTACCTCAGCATCCTGAGTTGTTCAGGCTTCCTGCAAGACAGCTGGAAATGTGAAAATCTGCAAGGAGGTTGCACCATGATTTTCACCTAAGGCACGGAGATGATGACTTTAATAAACAACTGAGCTGCAGGTCACATCTTCCCACTTTTCTCTTCCCAGCCCAATTAAAACAACAGCCTTTAATTCCCATTTAGGTTTCCTCTATCTTTTTGTCTTCCTTTATGCACTCCTGCTGCCAATTATGCAGAATAGTAATGAACAGGACTGGCCAAAATATTTTATGTTCTATTTCTCTAGTTAAAAAGTTGTGTATTTTTTCAGTGAGAAGTAAAAGTTTCTCAAAATTGGCAGAAATATTTTTCCTAATGAGGTTCACAAGAGAACCCCCCAACCTTTTGTCTGTTAAAAAATGGATAAAGGGAAGACAGTCCTCAGCAATCTCGAGATCTACGGAGTTAAGCACAGGACTGGGAGCCAGAAGATCTTGAATTACATCCCAGTGTCTGCCACACACAGGATTAGTAATACTTTGCACTTACATTAGCACTTTGCCACTAAATAAAGTTTGCAAGTGACATTACAAATGGGGAAGGAGCGGCTTGGAGAAATGAAGTGACAAATCCAAATTGGCACAGCTAGTTAGTGTCAGAATCAGGATTACAGTAATTCTTGACAAGCCGTTTAACCTTCACGAGGTTCAATTTTTACACCTTTAAAATGAAGGAGACGATTTCACCGAAAGCAAAATGTGCAAACGATACCCACTGGCACAATTAGGTAAATACATTGTTCCAAAATTACTACTCCTCTGCTGCAACTTGGAGGTTAAGCAGAGTACCTGCACAAACTCGTGTTGCTCCAGGGAAGAACATCTCCTAGGAAGCAGTGGTGGTGAAGCAGCTCCTCCAGGGAGATTGCTCAGAATTCCCAGGAAAAGGAGATGATTTTCAGTCCATTGGCAACACCTGATGATTTGGAAGGGGTTATAGTGAATTAGGAATTGGGCTGGACATCACCAATCCAGAACTGAGCTGGTGGCACATGGCAGGAAATTTGTCCTGGTTATTACAGCACATGATTACATATTACAGGATGCTTTTGGTCATTGAGTTCTTAGCTTGTCAGCACATCAGGAGGTTTTGGCTAACAGGTAAATAAATATCTGGCCAACTCCAGTTCCTTGCTTTTAGTAATCAGTTCCTAGAATAGAGTTACCAATCAAAGCCTCTGATTTGCATGATCTTTTATCCTTGCTTTTTTAAATAACAAATTTACCTTCATAAATTTGAATCCCATCTTTCCACCTCACGACAGAACATCTTTGGAGTGTGAAGTGCGAGAAAGATTATGCTCAAAATAATTTTTTTTTGTACCACAAAAGTGCTGTACAAAATGCTTCCTTTTATTGAGGCTGGTGCTGTCTTTGCTAATTTCAATCTACTCTGGTACTTTTTCCTTATCACCAATCGTAGTGATTTTGTTTAGGAAGTTAATAGCAAACAAGAAGAAGCAGGTAACTGAAAATAAATAGATGCTGTTTGTATTTTTGTAAACATAAAGACGACCCACAGTCCGAAAAAGCATTTAGAAATTCATCTCAACGTAGGCAAACATGTATTTTTCCTTGTTCCTCAAAACACTTTACCACATGCTTAAAAGCAAACATCCTCCCAGTACCAAATACCTTCAGAGGAAATAGGTACCCACAAGAGTGCCTACCTGCCCCTCCTTCTACATCAGGGAGGTGTGTGGGTGATCAGGACTTGGATCAATATTTTGAAAAAGCTGTTCATCACATTTTCCTGCATTTTTTTTTTTATTTTTTTTTTTTTTTGCTTCCAGCTTCCTTGACACAGTTAAGGTACAGTTTGATACAGAATGATAAAAAAGAGAATTATTGGTATCATTCAGAGAAGTTGCATCTTGATGCACATATCCTGTGGTACAGTAAATCTTACTCTTGATTACAAATTCCGAGTGTTTTTGCTAGTGGAGAGTTTTGTATTGTTACAAAATGCATCGATGTACAGCAGGATATTTGTTATATTTCTCAGGATGGATTGCTAACTTACAGGGGGAAAAAAAAATAAGATTGCGTCTGTCATGTTTGGGAGAATTATATTTTTTATTTTATTAACCTGGCTTACTTTGAGGGAATGTTTCTTTCCTTCTCTGTATTTTCCCAGCTCTAAAATCCCCATTTTGCTGTCTGTGCCCTGGCTGGGCTGTGTTAGTGCTGCTCAGAGAGCACCACGAGGAGAGCTCTGTGAGCAGGGTGAAATCCTCGTGTTCTGTGCACGGGAGAGGCTCCAACTCCGACTGTCTCCCTCTTTCAGCGGAGCTGGGATCAGCGTGGATGTGTCACAACAAACACCTGGAGCTCAGAGCAGACAAGTGCCCTCCTCTGTTTTCGTGGCAGTCGCTCTGGGTTGAGGTAGTGCCACACAGAGGAGCCCTTCCCTCTGATCAGAAGCTTTGTTTTGTTGGAAGGATTTGGAAAAAATTAGAAATGCTAATTATAGGAACAGGGTGATGGCACTGAATTGTCACTTCGTGTAACATTGGCTTTGTGCAGATGATCAGCTCAAAGTATGGTTAAAATGCTTCCAGGGCGGTGTTTTGTGTGGAAAGCTGTTAAAATACTACTGAGATTTAGCATAATGGTAAAGAGATTCCACAGCACCCAAAATGCTGATGGTTTGCTTCATGCTTAATTAGATTCCCCAGCACCAGCCTGAAAAATGTTTTGTTGTTGTTGATGTGACCAGATTTCATCCCAATCACACTGTTGCCAGTGTGGGATAATCAGCGCCGGGCTCCTAAAAACACGGCTCAGGAATGACAGATGTGCACTTCCCAAGCTCTGGTTGCAAAGAGAGCACCCAAAGGTGGCCAAGAGCTTTGCTGTGCTTGTGCTACATGAATCAAACAGAAAGTGCTACCAGCGAACTCCAAATGTGTGTTCCAGCATAAGGGGTTGTGCCTGAAGGGAATTCAGTCCCATTTCCCTCATGAGAAGAAACCTCAGGTGTAAATAAAGAACAAGACCCTCCATCTGCCAGTTTTTATCCACTGAATGGCATCAACCTCACTTGTTCATGATTCTGATTTCTAGGCAGAACTCTGTCATCAGCCTGAATTTTGGGAAGTAGGAGAAGATGTGTTTGAAGTTGCCCACTGCAGCTTCCTGGAGGTTTCCCAACCCCAATTCCTGTATTTGTATCCATGCACGATATTTCAGCTCACACACAGCTCCAGTTACCACCTTGATTTTAATTAGGGCACGCAGCAATGAACTGACATAACTCTATATTTTCTTTCCTTGTAACTGTGCTCAGGTGCAACACCCAGGAGTTCAGGGAGACCAAGAAAAGTATTTTGGCAGGGTTTTTACACGGAATATCGTGTAGGTTTTGGAATGGGACACACAGTTGTCTTTTGGCAACATCTGAGCCTTTAGAGGAGCATCAGACCAGTCGTGCTTTCCTTTTTACTTTTTTAAATGCCTTTGAAAAAACCTCAGTGAGCCTGAGACTCCCTCCCTCGCTGCTGACAGAGCCAGTGGTTACGGGGCACTGCACACAGCACACGGAGCAAAGGTGAACCCCAGCACAACATCTGGTCTTACTTTCCCCCCCTCCACTTTATGAACTGAATATCTTCTGGGTAACTCTGTTTCTAATACCCTGGGTTAAGATTGATTTACACAGGCCACTGTAACCCAAGTCTATCTCGAAATCTGAGACTACCCAAGGAGCGCTGGCACAGCAGAGTTTGTTTATCAGCGCTGCATTTGGGGGAAAAGAGAAATAAAAATCCTCTGTTGCATTTTAACGTGGATTGCTGGATCAAAAACAACTTGAAAACTTATTTAAAAAATATTTTAACTTCCTTTTATAGCCATAGTGAGAAACCCTAGAAAAACAGTTTGCAGGTCTGGTGACAATCCACAAACATATCCGGGTGAAAATTAGTCCAGTGCCATGGAAGGAAACACTTGAATATTTTAATTCTGTCTGATCATGTACCTTATACTTTATTTTTCAAATAGGATCCAAATATATTGTAGGAATTTTTCCTCATGAGCGTGGCAGGGAATTGTGGGGTGCAAAGCAGCCGCTCTAAATCCTTCCTCTGCGTTTTGCTCCGTGTGATTTTAGATCTCCAAAGCAGTGATGACTTCAGTCCTGTGGATACAACCAGTGCCCTTTGAAAGCTCCTGTTGGGAATTAGTGAAATTCTTCCTCTAGGAAAAGCAGCCTTTTATGGAGACGGTCCTGGGGAGCCCCTGGATGTTTTGAGGGATGGCACCCCGCTCCCAGTGCCGTGATGGAGTGTGGTCACTCCCACTGCCCAGGCTGTCTTGGGAGATTTACAGCCTCATACATCTGGGAGATGCTGCTAATAAATTTTTGCTGGCCTCATGTAACACAGGGCATGCACCAGATAAGCATATTTGGTTAAAAATACAGGTTTTGACTTGAGAAAAAAAGCTATTTA
The DNA here is from genome assembly GCF_001522545.3 of Parus major. Lineage (NCBI taxonomy): Eukaryota > Metazoa > Chordata > Aves > Passeriformes > Paridae > Parus > Parus major. The sequence continues at coordinate 2,573,784 of NC_031770.1, forward strand.
AAAAGGCCAGATGACCCATTTGCTGGGAAACCCTCCAAACCGGGGGGGTATTTCACTTGGAAATTGCCATTTCCCCGTACTTGTGGAATAATGCTGTTAGTGACAATTTCAAATCTTTCTCCTGGTGTACATTTTGAACATCATGGTATCCTCTTGTTTCCCATTTTTTACTGTTCAGACCCTCCACAGAATATTATTGTCACTGCAGACCTTTTATCCAAGGACTGTTGATCACAGCACAAGAACTGTCATCCTATTTGCATTCTGTGGATGCATCATTATTCACAACATTTGATGTCCATAAAACACATTAAAACTATTTCCTTGAGCAAAAATAATCAGCTCTCTGCTGTACATATCATTTGTATACTCAAATTGTAAAATGTAAATTGATATATAAGAAAATGGCCCATTAACTTTTTCATTAATGACAATAATACATTTCGTGCATCAGCAGTAGGAGGACCCTACGTTCATTCTAAGGAACCTGAAGGATAAATGGAGACTTCTTTGTATTTCATAAAAATGAAGGCTGTCATCAAACCCATTTTAGAGGCTGGGGGGGGACATTTTCTATGGCCTTATTTGTTTTTTAAACTATTCTCATACTTGGAAGCATTCTTAAAGTTAAAATACTCTGATAAACCTGATCCTCCTGCCTTTGAGGCAGAATTTGCACTGAAAGCCACCTGGAATTTTTGCCTAAACAAGGGCAAGGAGTTACCTGGGCATATATTAAATATTCTTTGTTAAAAGCACTATGTGTGCACTGAATGTATAAACTGGACACAGCTCCCACCCAGCTGGAAATGAATTGCCTTGAAACATTCATGGCATTTTTTTCAATCCCATCCCAATTTTAATTTCCAGTTTCATTTTTGAGCTGGGTGGATTCTGTGGGCGCTGCGCTCCCCATTGCTGGATAACTTTTGAAAGAGTAGGTCTATTCATGCAAAAAAAAAAAAAAAAATAAAAGAAACTGTAAATGATAAATATTGCTGGGTTTTGTGAAATTTAATAGACAACTGGATTACTGTTTCTTTAGGATTTATGCTGAGTTACCTGGAATTTACTATGTTTTTTATGTATGTAATTTAATCATCTTGTGTCTTTTAAGATAATAGCAAGCGATTTTACTGTAATTCACATGAATTAAGACATCCTAATATGTATAGTGGCTGTCAAATCACTGTATATTTACCATTTGATTAAACCATAGATTAATAATTTTTCTATAGCTGATACATCATGCACTAACAGATAAAGAGCATCTGAGATTAAGTAAGTGAGAAATAAAATCTGCTTTCAGTAAATTGCTTAGAAAAATTACACAGTACATTTAAATTACCATTTGCTTAGCAACATGCCCTTGTAGACATTCCAGTGGGGCTATAAAATGATCGATTTACTTTAATTTTCTACTGAATCCTGAAAAAATGGCTATCAGTAACCTATCCCTTCATCATGGCATGCTGATTCACTCTGTGTATTAAATTTACTGGCAAGGAGCAAGACGTTAACAAAAAGTAACAGATAATGTGAACATTTCATGCATAATCTGTAATATGAGATATGTATTAATAGGGAAATTATGATGCATTCAATTATTCTGAAATGCCTTCCAGAGATGTTTTGATTTGGCTTCGCTCTGATAGTAGCAGCACAGCAGGGAGCATCTCAAGTGATGAATAACCTAATCTCCTAATCTCAAAATGGGCACTATTCACAGCTAGCCCGGGAGAGGCTGGTGGGAGCCACCACACTGCACAGCCACTGCTCCTCACACAACAAAACCAGCAGCAAAAATCCCCTGCTTCTCACAAAACTCCTCTCCCCCCAGTGCAGAAATTTTTAGGGGCACTGCGGTTCTACAAGTTCAGGTGCTGAGGTTGAAAAGAAACCTTTGCTCCCCTCTCAAATAAACTTGGGAGACAAAAGGCTGTAAAAATAATTGTGTGAGCAGTTGTTCTGTTCGTATTGAAGGTTGTTTTGTGACATTATACAAAGGAGCTCTTTCTGACTTTACCCAGTTTAATATATACCTGAAATGATCTTTACTATGTATACAATTCTTTTCTCCCCTGAAAAAAAAAAGCCCAGCAGAACAAGAAACTCCTTATTTTGTCTCATGAGCCCAATGGACCCGAGTGCTTGCTTGTGTGTAATTAAGCAGCCGTGTTTACTACTTCTCCTGGTGAACAATAGTCTGGTTTCCTGAGGAGGTCAGGCAGGATTTATTTGATTGTGAACACACTTGGAGCAGGCAAGGTGCCTGTCATTCCTCAGCCCGGCTTGGGCACTTTTCCCCTGCTCCACATCCACTGCTTTACTCCCATTTCCTCACCTTGGCATCTCTGCAACTGAACCAAAACAAAAAAAGCCCAGGAATTTGAGCCACTGCAGCTCAGCAAACAATCCTGGAACACAGGCTATGCAAATCCACCGAATTTTTTTACACTTAATTACTTGATTGCAGTGGGCTCACTTTTTGATTAATGCAATTTGGCAAAAGGTAATATTACACCAGTGTATTAGAATTTTTAGTAATTATTCAATGTTAATATGACAGTGTTCTTGAAGAAAAATGAGAAGGAAACCGTATCTCTGTTTTGTCTTCAGTTCATATCCCTGCTCAGATAGAGAGAGGAGGAGAGACTCACAAATACTTGTGTAAATAAACGTGCTTTATCTTTGGGAGAAATCTCACTAAAAATTCCTGATTGGTCTTCTCCCGATTTCCTGTCCTTAATGCCATACTTTTAAAATTATTGGCATTACAAGGGTGCAGAAATGATTTTACACTCTTTTTTTATGCTGCAGTTTATTTGATTTACAAAGTGATTTGTTCTAACAAGTACCTTTGCAGTTTAATCATAATGCCACATTGTGTGTGCTGTTTTCCAGGACCTGCTCTGTTCCTAATGCCTTTGGCAGCCCAGCTCCCGAGTTTTCTGTCTAATAGAAAGCAGGGAAGTGTGAGGCTCCTTAGATTTCCTTTGCTTAAGCAATTGGATTTCCTCTGCGTTGTGCTCCGTGCGAGCATCGTGTTAACGCAGAGCAGGACGTGGGGCTTTTACCTCGCCTGCTGCTCCACACCCTTTACTCCAGGTTGTAGCCACTCATCAGGGTCAGCAACCAGGGAAGGAGCAGGGCCCCGTTTTATGAAAGTTTCAGATGAGGGATGTTGGGTTTATTTCAGTCTTTAGTACCCGAGAATGTACAATTGCTCTGAAGATAAATAAAAGATTCAGCTGGATGCCACTGGAGAGCAGAGCAGCATGTCTTTGGCATTGCTGGAGTCTTATCTGATTTGGATTTGTATACCTCATGGGGAATGGCAAAATATTGGAACAGACGGCTTGATATTTCCGAAGAATATAGTGGGCTTTATTAGCACCAGTTTCACTCCCTGACTGACGGCTTTTTCAAATTTTTTATCTTATTAATCTGTGCTACTGTATGTAAATGTTATTCCTCTCTGCATAAGGGAGGCAACCAGCGATTTGTAATAAATGCTTATGAGTGCCTGAGGCTGCACTTAAACTTTAAAACATCTATTATTAAGTTGCAAAAAACCACTGTAATGGCCAATAGTGACCTCATAGGAATTTTAAACTGTGGTCTGCTCTTCTGCATTAAAAACAAAAAAATTGCCTGAAGTTAGAATTATGAGCAATGCTATTTTAACAGCTGCATTTTGATTATTAAAGTGTGTTTTACAACTGAATTACAATGCTTTTATGGACTCTAGGTATAAGATTTAAAAAGGTCATTAAACATAGTCGGTTTTGTCACAGTAGGTGTCATTGTATACAACGGACACTATACAATCTATTTTATGTCGTAGTACTTAGGATTTAAAATAACACGGGGAAGCATTTTAGTTTGCTTAAGCATGTAGATTACTGTAAAGCTTTTCAGGTATTTTGACAGTTTGCAGTCCAAAATGACTACTTTCATTATTATTTTATTAATTTGACAAGAAGCCCTACAGATTTTCTGTGTATGAACGTTCCATTTGTCTCAGAAATAATTAAAAATGCCAGCCTAGAGCAACAAGACAACAGAAACACTTCTGGCAAATCAATGCTGAGAAATGCATCGTTTGTACGGGAGCCAAGTGTTTAGTCCTGAGCCATTTTTACATTTTCTCAGCCTGATAGGACGTGGGCTCTTTGACAGCCAGTATTGACCTGCAGCGTGGGCTGGGCAAACCCAGCACCTATCAATTGATTTATCCAGGGTGTGGTGTGCTGGGTGCTGGATGCAGTGTTCACATCTTGCACAGCACAGATGCAGCAGGCAGGAGGAAACCCCTCAGCGAAGGCAAACTTAAATTCTGCTGCCCTTCTCCTGCTCCGTCAGACTTGGAAATACTTAAATCTTTCATTTGCCTTTCATTAATTTGTCATGGCATTATCCTGGTGAAGAACCCAAGTACAAACAACCCAGCTTCGGCGTGGCCGCGTGTTAATGAGTGCAAAGGGAACCACGCTAAGTGCAGAAAGCTCCAAATATTTGACAAAATGTCACAAAGGATTGTATTTGCATGTAGTAGCATGGCTAGGACATAATGATTAGTGTGTAGTGCCGTGCTGGCAGTACCTACTCCAGCTTATCCTGATAACATGTCGGCTGCACAGCTTTGAATATTGTATATGTTCTTTGAACATATCTAGGACTAGCAGAGCTGTCACTCCACTGAAAAATGTGCCTGCACGAATGACAATACTGCTTTAATTTTTTTTTTTTTTTAAAGAGGACGACTTCTAAATAATTATTATCATGCTAATAACATTTGTATTCTTTTGTGTATAATTAAGATCTGCCTGTCTAAGCATGAAATAGGGTTGAAATCTTGAATAAGTATGCTATCCTTAACCTATTTAGTAAATCAATTTTAATTTAGTATTCTTTAGGTTAAGTCATAACAATAGAATTGCTGTATACAGAAAAATCCACAATTTATGGCTGTAAACCTTCTCGGAAATGTTTAATAATAAGCAAAGCTTCTGTGAAATTAAAAAATCTACCCCTCTAAATGCAAGTGCTGAATTAAAAAAAATGATTCAGCGATTACTAAAGTCATGTGTTTTTTTTAATTACCATTAACTCTTTATTACTTAACATGAAATTGTACATGTGATTTTATCTACAAGCCCCTGTAGGATTGTAATGCTTTTTCCAAAGACTTGTCTTTGAGCCCTACCCATTTTTTTGAAACATAAGGAACACAATTACCGGAGTAAGATTGAATTCCTAGTCTGCAGTTATATTATCATATTTGTATTTCTTATTTAAATAGAGAGCAAAGCAGTTGGAAGGGTTTTTTGGGGGAAAAAAAGTGTCTTTTCAAAGATTTTTCAGTCCTGAGAGAAGTCAGAAATGCCTAACGAGGGACCAGATCCTGCTTGGAAAAAGGGAAAGTGGAAGAAGCAGGAGAGAAAAATACCCTTAGCTGCTATGTGGAACTGTTTGATGTCTTTGTTATTCTAAGTTTGCATCCCAGGGCTGTGCAGATTCCTGAAATCCTGCTTCCCAGCATTACTGTGGGATCTTCCCTGGCCAAGGGAGATTTCCCCAGGTGTGTGTGTGGTGTTTCCAGATGTGATTTGTTCAGATCATAGTCCTGGTCCTCCAGCAGAGCTTGAAACACAGTGACAGCAAACAGCCCCCGTGTTCCCAGCTGTCTGTGTACAGAATCCATGGACCTGAACACTGGATTAGGTTCTGGAGCTCTTCCCAAGTACCAGAGATTTATTGGATATTATTTATGGGGTTTTTTTCCTATTTCAGTTGGCCTTTAAAATATTTCCTTCCTGTGGCATCTTTGTGTAACTGTTACAGGAAAATAGCCCAGCTCTCATTAAAGACTCATTGGGTGATCCTCACCCATTTTAAATTGGGAGCTGCAGTGATTTACAGTGGTTGAGGACTGGATTCATGATGCTTTGAGAAAACATGGGAGGAGCACAGATTGTAAATGTGGTTTTATTCAGGGGAATATTCATTGGGGACAGTCTGTCATTGCTGCTCTCTCATTGCTGCCATCACCAGTCATTTCTGTGGTGCTAAAATCTACTTTACAATATTTGGGAGCCTTGGATAGATGACCAGTTAAGCAGAAACTCTGCAAGTGAGGAATGGAATTTGAACACCTCACTTCTTTATGCTCTTTTATGAACCTTAGACACAGCTATTATCTCATAATGACACATTTTCTTTTAAAAGGCCCCTAACAAATGTACAAAATGGGTATTTTCTAACCTGCATGGTTTGCCCACCGTTTGCCTCAGTGCTTTTCTCAAAGGACATCTTAGAAAAAGGATGTGTGAATGTGGGCATGGGATGGCTCTGCTGGTTGTGTCAAATGGTCTGTCTGCCTCATTGGATCCCAGCCAGGGTGCTACAATCTGAAGGAATTACAGGTGGAATGCTGTATGCTTGTAACTCACTGAAAATTAGATACAGAATGTGCTTCCAAACATGGGAGCCAATTCTGAACACAAGACAAATGGGAAATTGGGGCAAAATTTTCTTTAAGGTGAAGTGGTGAATTCTTCACATGCCAAGGAGAACTTGGGACACAACTTGTGTTCCCACTGGGAAGGAATTGTCAGAGAACACGGCTGTGAATGAGGGAGAAAGGGAGAGTGGCACCTTTTAAGGAAAACAGCATCTGGGGGAAACATTACAATCTGTAATTCAACAAACAATTCCTCCGTGGGACTTTCAAAGGTTAGGTCACTTCAGCAAAGATGAATTCAGCCCATGGTTCTGGAGGGCCCAGGAGGCTCTGGCCCCTGTAATTTTGTATTTTCTTCTCTCTATATTTTCTGAAGTGAATGATTGTTCTTAAAGTTTGGCAACCCTGTTGGTAAAAAATTCTGAGCCCTTTTTACATGTGATCAGAGACAAAACCACCAGCAGTGTATCCTAATAAGAGAAAAATTTGTGGGTCCCCATGCAATTTGCTATATTCATCTGTCCATATAATACCAGAAAACTTTCAGGGTGATGCCCAGACTTGAAGAGTGTTTGTGATGCCCATCCCTGCCTTTGCCTTCTGTAACACACTGCTGTTTATTTTGATTTATTCAACATTTAAAAGCAGGCACACATTTTCTGAGCACCTTTGTATAACAATAAAAGAAGCAAGTATGCAACAAGCAAGCACCAGCAAATGAATAATACTCTTTCAAAGTAATCATAGCAATAATAACCCAGGCTCCTTGGCCTTCAGCTGCCCACTTCTTGAATTGCTTAATTAAAATAGATCATCCTGGGCAGACCTTCCAGAGGTTAATAAAGTGGGTCTTTGAATCAGAAAGGATAAAATTCCAAAATTGAGGATTGTCTGTGTGGAATGCAAAGCTAAACCAATTCCTGTTGTTTATATGAAAGGGATTCCAAGTGTAGCAGTCTTGCTGATCTTTGTTGATGTGACAATAAGAAGAGAGGAGATTTCCGAAGCAGCCAGGTCTTAAGCCACTTAGGATCTAATCATGTCCCCTGATTTGCAGGGAGAAATAGCTGGTGGGATCATCTCAGAAGCATTATCCAGCTGGACTGGTAGTGAAGAATTCTGATGTTTAAAAAATAATAATGAGAAGTTTTACATTTTGAGCCTTTTCTCTTTTTATAGAAAAATAATTTTCCCTGTGTTTGCTTTGGGAAAAAACCCCACAACCATCTGGATTAATTTACCTTATTTCAAACAAAAGGATGACTACTTTTTAGATAGATTAACTTTCCTTTTGGGTGATTATTCTCAGGTGCTGGTGGGTGAATGTGTTTTGGCCCAAACGCTGGGAAGCAGCTGATGATGCTGTGATGGTACAAACAGCCCAAATGCAGATCGGTGTCAGCCACCTCAAACTGCCCCCGTGTCATCAAAGTCAGTGGAGCTACACTGATTTATACCCAAGGCACTGCACATCCCTGACAGACATCCTGACTGCTTGTCCACAGTTACTCCTTATTTATTTATTTGTTTCTGGGCACTTGCAGCCACTCTGCCACTGCTGCCCTCTAAAGCTGATCTACCATGCAGGGAAATTTGAGGCCACTTTCCCCATTTGAGATCTGGTAAATGTAGAACTGATTTTTAAACTGTTTGGAAATGTTTAATTAAAAATAACTTTAGAAAGAAGGACAATGTCCTGCATCTTGGAAAGAATCCATGGAATCTAGAGGGTAATTTTTCTGTACTAGTGAGGTAGTTTCAGGTTAGTGCATGGTGAGTTTTTCATTGCTCTGTCCTGAGCAATTATTTGTTCTTTGGAAATCTTAGCTTCCATAGGGAGAGGGCAATTTCCTATTTAACCCAACAGTTGTGTATTTTTGTGCATTATGCTGAGTATTTTAACTAAAGGAGCTGATGCTGATCTCCCAGCTTTGGCAGGGCAGAACCGTGGCCTTGCTTTTCCTGGTGATGTAAAGGCACATCCAAATTCCCTTCTTAGCAAACTGGTTTGCAGCTTAAGGCAGCTGGGACAGAGACAGCAGCAGTGACTGTATTGGGGCAGGCAGGATTACCCAGAAAAATCAGGAACACGGTGGCATCCCTTGGCTCCTGACACCTGCAGCTGTACCCACCTTCTCAATCTAACAGGGGTGAGTGGCATCCTCCAGCCAGGATGTTGAAGAGCTGACTAATCAGAGGTGAAAAGGCAGGACTAGGCTGGGAAGGCTGATGAGCATCTTTCCTTCTGGCCTCAGACTTGCCAGAAGGAAAGATGCTGCCTCCTGCAGAAACACCGATGCTAAAGTGCCTGATGGACCTTGCCATGGGCAGGCTTGGGTGCAGACCAGGACCAGTCCTTGTGTGTTCTGAGAAGAGAACCAAATCACGAGTGGCAGAGAACTCTTACAGCTCTTGGGAGACAAGGAGGAGGTTTGGTATGAAAGGGAAGGACAAAATGGCTCATAGCAAAAGAAACACTGGGTCCCAGAAGCTGGAAGATGAGGACGTTAAGCTTTTGTTACCTCACTGGGAAACCCGTCCATGAAATTTTCCACCAAAAGGCCTTGTAGAGATATAATTTACACCTGTATTTACAATTTTTTATCCTGTAAAACAAAGGTGCAGATAAGAGGAAGAAAATCATTTGTTGCTCAACAATCAAGATTACTTAACAGAAGAATGATTCAATGAACTTTGTCTTTGTGGAAAGCCACCAGCAGTGTCAGGACCTCAAAAAGTACTCTGGTGAGGGTTGAGTCTGCTTAATTTTAAGTACCAAATTCAGATACCTAAATTAGGAACACTGGGCTATTCATTAGTAAATATTCAGTGGACAGAGAGAGAGAGGATCCTCCAGGTGACAGTTCAGATTTACCTGCATTAAACAACTAGTCAGAACTGCCAAGGGCAAGTCAGATGTCTAAAACTGGAAGTTACTGTCCCAATGATGGACAAGACTCAAAATTGTATATGGGGTGAACAGCCAAATAGAAAGGGAAAATGCAAAGTGTGCTTGAGTATGAGTCTGAATTCTTAACTACTTATTTAAGTGAAGGGAGCAGGTCTGGGGCACGGGGAGGCACCGTATTGATTTCCACAGCCCTGCATTCAGTCCTTTCATTTACAAAACCTTGGCTTCTGGAACATTTAGACATTGGGCCACCTCTGTCCTCTTGTAAATTGCCATCTGGGAATGGCATCAGCCCTTCAATACAGTAGCCTGGCCCAGGAATTGCTGGGAGAGCAGCAGCTGACCCTGGTCCGAGCTGCTGGTGGCTTAAGTGCAGGCAGAACTGTCTCAGTGCCCAGGAGCACCCCTGGCACTACTGAATTTACCAGCACAGCTGGAGCCAGAGCAGGAATATTCCTGGCTCCACAGCAGAACGGTCAGCAGTGCTCCCAGCAGCACAGCCTGGGCACAGGCACTGTGTGAGGTGTCAGGAGGGCTCTGCTCCCATCTTTCCAGTCCTCCTGGGACAATTGTCCCCCATTCAGTGCAATGTGATAGCACTCACTTGCTATCACAGTGCTGATCTCCTCAGCAGTGGGGCAGGTTCCCAGCAGGTGCCTTCTCCAGTTCTGGGATGTGGGATGAGCACAATGAAGCAGCTGATCCTTGGAACCTGCACAGCCTGTCGCTTCCTAGAAACCACTGGCAAGGAAACATGCACTGGAGACATTTCCTTGCTGCTGGTGAGCATGGTCTCATCAGGTGCTGCTCTCCAGCTGGATCTTCAACATGTCAAACTAGTCAAATACAGTTCTTTCAATGAGAGGAAAATGTTTCATGCCCAGAAATGAATGCAAACGGTAAATCCATGTCCCTGTGCTCGTCTGTCCCCGATTCCTAACTGCTGAATGTATTCATGAAGCTCTGAGCATATCTTTGTCTACTGAGTGACTGTGTGCTGCTGTAGAAACACAGCTGTTGTACAATATTTTAACCTGCACACAGAGGTGCAAAGTGAGGTACCTGAAATGACTTTGGAACAAAGGAAAGGTTGGGTAAAAGCTGCTGAGAGTAACAACTCTCCCAGAGAAATCAGTTTGCTTTACAAAGTGCTGTGGAGGTATGAGGCTGAAGTGTGTGTCCTTTCCCCTCCATCTTCATGGGGGAATGCATTCTGGGGAAGTGAAAGATTCTTTTTTTTCCTTTAGGAAAGGAAAGGAATCCTTTTAGGATTCATGTTTGGACAAAGTGTTTATAAAAATGGGTGCTGTGAACAAGCTATTAAAATTTAAACTTTTTCTGCTCCCTTGATAGTGCTTTGAGAGGCTCATCCCATGTATTTCTCCCAGCAAGCCCAAAAGGGTCTCTGGGAAAGCTGGCACTTCTTTCAGGGGATGCAGCTGTCAGTGTGTGTGGCTGATCAGGTGCAGCTTAGTGGGTAGAGTTAATCCCAGAGTGGCAAGGGGAGGTCAGAGCCACAGGCAAACCTCTGGATTAGCCATTAAAAGGATTCATCCTACAAGAACAAAAACTGAGGAATAAAACCAAAGGTTTCATTGAAATCCAAATTGTAAGAGATTAATAAAAGCACAAAGGAGTAACAAAAGGAAAAAGCAGAAGAGAAGCAGCTAGTGCTTGACACAGTCTCCCTTACCATCTTCCTCACCTTTGTAAACCTCTTGCTGTTCCCTCTTACCCAGCAAATGGCACTGCTCAGTCTTTCCATCCTTCTGGAAATGTGTGTCCATTCTTATGGAGACTGAGCTCGTAACAGCACAACGGGACTGTGCTTGCAGCTGCCAAGCTGGACAAAAAGAACCTGGAGGGTTTCACACCAGCTGTTTCCACCACAGCAAAACTGACAAATTTGGTTCCCCATTCACATTATTAGGGGTAATGATGAAGTGACTAGATGTCCTCCTTCCAAAATTAGAGCTCATTTAACTAGGATAAAAGCATTTGGGAGAAAATACAGATCGTTAAGAAGTAAATGTAGGGAACACAAATTTTGTGTGCCAGATCTGTAGCTGTGTTCAGTGTGGGAACCTTGTTAAACCCTAATTTCTGTATATTTCTGTGGTGAGCCTGTGTTGTGGCTTATCTCTCAAGACAGCTGATCTCCCCTTTTCTCCTCTGACAGCTTTTAACTATATGATATTCTTTAGATCTGCAATATCTCACCCTGTGTCTTCACTGGAGACTGAATACAGGATCCTTGAAGTCAAGAGCTTCTCTGCTGTGTTTCAAGTGTGTCCTGGGACACTGTGTATGACTTTCCAGCACATGCCACTATCCTCATAATAATGGGAGGATAATAGGAGTTATACTGCATGTCTGAATAACTAGGTTAGATATCTGTTTTCTTTGATTGTTGCCTGGCATCTCTCTGTCTGTCACATCTACATTTTCCCTTTGTTGTGGGAGGCGATTTCCTCTTCGATAGGTTTGACTTGTGCATTAACATTTCTTAGTGGAGAACTGCAGCTTTCAGCACACTTATTCTCTCATTGTCTGCACCTGTTTGTTTCCAGTGTAAAAAATTTCAGACAACCTCCCACTCTTTCTGTCATCCTCCTTTCAAATCAGAATGCCATGAATGATCTGAAGGGCACGGGGGAAAAAAAGAGCCTTTTGTTACTTAATAATTTCTTTTTAAGTCTCTTTCCTTCTTTTTAACTTTGATATTTGTGTAAAGATATTTTGAGGTCTCATATCCTATTTTTGTTCTTTGAATATGATATTATCTTTTGCCTTTGATAATCATTGTCATTCTGATTTTCTTTAATTGTCTCCAGACAAAGTATCTGGAGAAAGGCAACATTGTGCTAGGGAACTTAGTGTTTTCAGCAGAACATTGCGGTGAGGAAGTTAGGAGAGTGGGGAGCTGCAAGGATGAATGTTAATAATGTCTGAATTATTTTATAATAAAACTATTCACTGGATTAGCAAAATATATTTGAGAGGAAGACTCTTGCTAAGAGAACTTGAAACCTAAATAAGTAAGACAAGCAGAAGGCAGGCATCATCCAAGCAAAATATAAAGACTGTATGTCATGCTAAGTGCTTTTAAAAGAATCCCCGAACTGTTTCCCTTCCCTATGGCCAAGAGAGCATATTGCAAACAATATGCTGTGGTATTACTTCCCATCTTTGCTTATGTGAAATCAGATGAAGGAGGGAGAAGGGAGAAGGAAGTTCTTTTCCTGTTGCCTCGCTGTCGGCTCTGTCCGTGCCTCTGCCGCACTCGCCCGTGTGAGGGAGAGGCTGCAGAGTGTCCAGGCCCAATGATGGTGGCAGCTCCATCCCAGCATCCCATCTGAACCCAGCAATGAGAGGAAAAGGGGAATCAGTGGAAAAACAGCCTTTCCAGGCCAGGTCTAACATTTAAACTCCAGGCGAGTTGGGAGTCATGCAACACAGTCCATAGGATGGTGATTCGGCTCAGTAACAACAAGTCTAGGGGGAATTTAGCTTTCCTAACCAAAGGATGCAGGGAACTGCAGCATCTCCATAGGCACTGAAAATCTCTTTGTTGTCTTAAGAAGAAGGTAAAATGCCAGGCTGCAGTAGTGCTGGCCAGGGTATTTAAATACACTGAAAGGCATTGATATCTCCGAGGAGTCTCTAAGGTGTATTTGATCTATTACTTTGCATGCGCTATGAAATAATAAATAACCCAACAGATACCACGCTGCATGACAAATTTGAAAGTATTTTCACTTAATCTCTGCCTTGATGAGACACTAATCTGTCTTTTAAAACATTTTCAAAGGTGTCCTCACAGACCTATCAGAATTAATGGTGTATTCCATTGCACTCTGGATTGTTGAGAACACAATAGCGCATTATCACCTCGTGCTAGAGATAGGATCACCTCGTACTAGGGACACTTAGCAGGTAAATACAGTGGGCAGCAGGCAGCGGGATAAATACATCCCTTGCTGCACAGAAATCATACCTCAGAAGTCAGTGGAATGAGACAAGTGTACTTGACTCCACAGTGCAGTAGCACGTCCCTTGGAAAAGTAAAGCACAGCTACGAGCTCCACGACAAGGTGTAAATAACACTCAGGAAGGCAATGTCTGTGTGCTGTTCTGACAATGTAAAATCACTGCTTGTTCATGGCACACTCTCCCAGGTGCTGTTTATTACCTCAGCCATTAGCAGGATGACGCTTCTTCTGTTATAATCAGGTTCTGAAAAGGTACAAAATGCAAAGGTGTAGTGGAAAACTGCTCCAATTCTGTGGCCAATTCTTCTGTACACTCCCACCCCTTTGTAAACCCTCAACAAGTGTGAAGTGTTTCTGAAAACTAAGATTTGAATACTGTTTTCAAAATATATTTTGGTTAAAATTTTCCACAATAACAGGTCATTTCAGAGTTGTTGGGTGCTTCCCTGCTCTTAGATTAATCCTGCATCAGAGCCCACCTTTTATTCCCCATTTGATCATATCCCCATTTGAGTCTCAGCATTTAGACAGCTGGTTTCCATTGCTAATATAAATTGGGAGGTATCAAACACAAATGGAATATTTGTGTTGATTCAGCTTTAGCCAAATTCCCGTTGTTCTCCTAGCATGGATCTTTTCCAAATGTTCTCTTCTGGTCAGGCTCTTCAAGCAAATTTTCAAGTGTAAAGTCTTACGAGCATCTTTGGGGGGGAGTTTCAGCTGACAGTCTGCTTACATAAGCAAAAGCCAAAATTTTGCAAATCATCTTTGAATGTATCCTACTTATGCTTTACTTTTTCAATGGCCGGAAAAAAGGGAAGTTTCTATAAATGTTCCCAGTGACGCTGCCCAAAGTGTACCTTATGTACTGTACAGCAGCTCTCCACAGAAGCTGCAATTTGAATTTGAAAAGAATTTGAAAATTATGTTGACAATTTGCATTCCCCAAAAGCACTTCAGCTGTCTTTCTACATTTTCTTGGCTTTCTAGGGGTTCTAGAAGGAAATTTCCTTCTTCCACCTCAAATCTTTTCGCTGAGTGCTCAGACGTATTTAGGTATTTAGTCCTCCCATCCCAATCCAATTTATGAACTACACGGTGCCTTCTTTCATCATTTGCCAGTAAAAGTAATGACACAGGGCGGAGGTTAGAGCTGCAACAGGAATGAGAGGAAAAGGGGCACAAGGCATTATTCTCTTCCACTAAGTAGCTCTGTGGATTCTATTACCAGGATTTAGGATATCGGGGAGCTTTAAGTTTAAGTTCTGCTGCATAATCAGTTGGGCCTGGTTCAGCAGCTGAATCGCTTCAAAATATTACAATGATAATTTTCACTTTTCAGCCTTTTTCCCCTGGATCTTTTAGAACTAGTGCCTTAAGAGCAAATAAGGGCTATGCCTAAAGATGGGAAAACCAAGCCCATTCCCAAATCTGGCCCAAATTTATACTGAGTTTTTCCCCATTCCAGATACCAGCCCTGATCCAGCTGGGTTTTCTCCCCTGTTCCTGATTCTGGCCCTAATCCAGTCAGGGTCTGCATCCATTCTGGATCGCGAGCTTGATCCAATTTGGGTTTTGCCCCTTCCAGATCCTGGTTGTGACTGGGGTTCTTCCCCCATTCCAGATCTCAGATTGTAACCCAGTTCAAGTTTTCTCCCATTCTGAATCCTGGCCCAGACCAAATCCGGGCTTTCCCTCATTCCAGATCCCAGCCCAGATCCAGACCTTTTGGACCCAGTACCTCGAGGGCAGAGAAAGGCTGTGCCTACAGACAGGAGCTGAGCTACTCCTGTGTTTTCCCTTAGAAACATTTGCTTGGTGTTTCCCCGGGGGCAGCTCATTCTGTTCCTGTGTTTCAACCATGCGAGTGAAAGAACTTCCCTTTCTCCAGCTAATTACATGGAGATGTGTTTCATCCTGGAGCAGGAGTGGGAAGCGCTGAGCTGCAGGTGGGACAGTGCCACCGCTCGGCTTGTCACTGATGTAGAGCAGGTGGTGATTACAGCTCTGGCAGGTGACATTTCGGCTCCTGGGCTCCGCACGAGCACGCAGTGTTCTTTCTCTTGCCTTGCTCCTCTCCTTTTTAGAGTGAGGAAATGTGGAAGATACGCAGCCTGTAGCATAAGGAGAAGGTGGCTCTGTGTTTAGCAGCACAGGGAAAGCTCTTCCAGCATCATCATGGAAGGGTTTGTGCTCAGATACAGCTGTGACAAAAGTCCAGCTCTTTTCAGCCTATTGTGTGTCCATTCCTCCTTCAGAGGGGATAAGAAGAATCATTACTGCATCCCTTAGGTTTTTTGTTCCTACCTTGAGCTGAAGCCAACTTCCCCCAGGCTTAATTCAACATTTAGTAGTTTTGGAAACACCAAAGAGAGGAAGAGAGACGGGGATGGGGGGTTGGGGAGAAAATGTAGCTGCTTTTTGTGCCTCAAGTGATGCAGATCCTTCTGTGGAAGAAGAGGTGCTACCTGCTTTCTCTAGTTCTGTTTTTATGTTGTACTGTTGATAATAACAAGAAAAGAAGATTATGTGAGCCTGTAAACGATAGGATGTCTTTTGCTGTTGGTTCTTGCTTTTGACGCTGCTCCTTCACATCTTACTTTTCGCATTAGAAGTAGGAAATTAGCCCAATTTTAGGTTTTTTGGTATTTTTTTTTTTTTTTGGCATTTTAAATGAGAATTGTAAATGCAAGGTATTTCTGCAGTCCTTAGAATACATCCCTCATTTTCTTCAGTTAGTGCCAAAATGTAAGAGCAATATTTTATAAAAGCTGTCCCCATCTTATCCTGTCTCTTCTGTTCTTTACTAAATGAGGGAAGAAAAAGACAATTTATTTAAACAAAAGATAAGATGGATGTATAATAATAAGGAAACAAGAAAAAAAAACCCTAAAGCTGGTAGTGTTCTTTGTTTTCATAGGCAATCATTTGATTTAAAGTAATTTTAGCCAAATATTTTTATTCTTGTTCATTGTTGTTTTTCTAAGCTGTAATTCAAGTGTTATGAAATCTAATTATACAAGAAAGATTTGTCTAAATTCAAAGCAAAATCCCAAACATAATAATAAAATTGCTATACATCCCCAGCTCAGCTCCTGTGAATATTAGTTCTCTGTTCAAAGGCTCTCCATAGGATTCAATTTTGACCTAGAAGAAGGTGGCAAAATGTATGATCTCGTAGTGATAAAACAATATGAGTACAAATGGGCTCAATCCAGTTCTGATGCAAGTTGTAAACAATTAAAAGTACATGAGCTACAATGCCCAGAGCTGATAGCTGAGGACATTACTGCACGCTTGGGGTAATGCTGGGAACCAGGAAAACAATTGTTTCACAATAGGACATAAAAGCAACAGAAAATATTTGTCTCGGCAGAGCAGCGCAGCCTTGCAGGGCCGGGGCGTGGGGAGGATTTTTCAGCAGGCTGGCACGAGCCTGAGTGATGCATAATGGCAGCAGGGAATGGATTTCTGCATAGCTGAGTAGGTGACGTCATGAAAAAAGGACTATTTATCACCATAATTTAACACAAGATGCAACACAATGGCTTGATGGATGCATTTTATGGTTTTCAGCCAATCATAATAATGGATCTATTGACTAAAGTTTTAGATGCCCTTTATACACCCTTCATGGATAGAAAAAGAGCAGCGAAAACAGAGAATGAAGAGGCTGAGAATAAGTCAGAAAATATTTGCCAGGAATGTTTTCAAAATTCAGGCCTCCTGTGTAACAGCCTTTTGACCTAAAGCTTCCCCAATTATGTTTTTAAATCCCTAAAAGCTAATGAGGCTCAACAAGAATATTTCAATTAAATATTGGAGTAATAATAAGTAGTGAAGGAAATCTGAAATGTTTTGGCTTTGCCTTGACAGTTCTCACTGAGATTCTCCTCGTCGAGGTGTTGTCTTGGGAACTTTGGCACGTGGGTGTTGTCCTCATTTTGGGCACTGAGGTAGGAGCAGGGAAGGAGAGGAATTTTCCTTTCTGCCTTTAATGTCAAACTCTTGATACCCAAGAACAAAAATCCCAAGAAGCAGAGCAGCGCTGGCTTCTCCCTTCTCCCAGGAATGCCTTGTCCCCTCTCCCATCAGAGCTGCCTCCTTGGTCTCCTCTGGTAACTTTTTCTCCAAGGTACTTTGTTACTTTGCTGTCACCTGTTTGCCAAATAGAAGGGAAGACAGAGGTTGTCCCTTCTCAGCTTGATGTTTCCAGCAGCTCCCTGGGAGCTGGGAGATAAAAGATTAAATTCATTTAGGATGAGGAGGCTTAGCAGGTTCCCAAAGGGAGTGGGAAATCTAAGTAGCAGAGGATTTCTCCTTAGGGAGGTGCTTTGATTTGGGAGAGAAGAAGGGAACTAAACAGAGGATCCTCCTTGGACCAGAAGCTTCATTTCTCAGTGCTGGAAAACCTCCTGGATTTTACCTCTCACCACAGGCATGTTTGCATTCCTTGCAGGCAAAACACAGGATTAATGGCTGAAGTTGAGTGTTTTGCCCAGCAAGGATAGGGAATGTGGGCAGAGCTTTCCAGCAAAGATAGGAACAGCTTTTGGGATTTCACATAAAGTTTCTGGATAACTCTGGGAATTGATTTCAGATGTTAAGTGCCAGCACATCTCTGAAGTGTTCCTAGGGCATGGAAATCCACCTGATTCTCATCCCCAGATGATGTGTTTCCACAAAGGGATGATCAAAGAAACAAGGAGGCAACAGCTCCATAGCTGCTTCCAAGCTGGATGGATGGAAGGGTTTTTTGAATATTGCTGTGGTTTTTACTGGGTTCTCTGACTGAACTGTGGGAATTTAACTCAGGTTCTTTATGCTGGCATGTTGAATCTTTCCTTCTTGTTTTGCCTTTTTTTTTTAGTTTTTTTTTTTTTGTGATTGGATTCTATGGAAAGACCTGAAATACCTGAAACTGTGGGTTCTAAATTAATGATTTATGTTTTATTGCTTTTTCTACATTAGGAATAAAACTTTTTAACCACTACATTTTGGAGGTACACACAAACAGAGTCAGAAAGAGAACTGTGTGCTTGTGAATTAGAAAGTTCAGGCAACATGAACAGGTTCTTCTCTTCTGGAGTGGGTCCATATCCAGGAGAACTGGGAAAGAACCCAGGAGTTTTGGTCTTTCCCTTTGGAGAACCTGGAAAACAGGCTGGGAAGAAATGCCCACAGGGAGAAACGTAGGGTTTTCCACATGACAGAACAGCACAAACCACTTGTTCAGCTGAACCTTAAAAGTCTCTCCACTAAGCTGATGGAACACTGGAAGACTGAACTTCCTATTTAATTTTATATAAACTAGCCTAAAAAATGACTTCAAGCTGACTAGGATTTAATTTTCAGTGCTAACCTTCAATTAATTTGTAACTTTCTTGGCACCCAGTTTGCTGGAAATGGCTGTAATTATGTTGTTTTCTGAACGGTGCATTCATTCAGGCCATATTCTATAAGACTATTTATACAGCTGGGGAAAAAATAAGGGTATTTAGGGGGATGGGGGAAATGCTAATAGAAAACTTATTGAAAAAAATTGGAATTATTGATTTTGAAAAAGTATCTTACTAACTCACACTTGATATTTTAAATGGAATGTTTAGTTCTTAAGAGAATTTGGGATAATTTTGTTGTCTTTAACAAGAAATGCATGGTCAGCTTCCCCATGGCTGCCTTTCGTGCATGTTTGAGGCTGGCACAATTATATACTGCAAAACCTCACGTTGCTCTGCTGTGTGGGGTTTTATAATGCCAGTGTTGTTTCCTAATTGATCTGCATAGCAGGGTCCAATTGCTGTTAGAGGGGAATTATTCTGAAATCTGAGAGGATGAGAACATACAAAGTTGTTACCTTCTTTTTCAGAAAAAAAAAAAAAAACCAAAAAAATCCCTTTGCATGTTTTCAGACAAACAGATTCACTCTGGATTTTTCCTCCTCAGTTTCTGCAAGTTTAGAAGCTGCTGAGGTTTTTGAACATTTCTTTTACTGTGTTTGGCATTAAAGGGGTTTGCATGTGAGTGTCTCCTCTTGTCTTTAAACCAGAGGATGCTCCCTGCTGGAATTTATCCCTCTTGAGTCTTTCCTAGGTGCAGTTTATGGCAATTTAGTTTGATTCTCAATCATATATTTGACATATTTTTGAGGGCAGGAATATTTGCACATAGGCTTAACAACCACAGTTTAGAACCAGGACTAATTAGAAAGCAAAACCACCATTAGGTTTTGAATTTTGAACTAAATTTTGAAAAAAAAAAAAAGCTTTTTCTTTTATTAGCTGTGTGTCAGTCCTGACATGCCAGGTGATGGACAGGAATGAATCCAGGTGGATATCGGCACTGGTTGTTTCTTATTTCATATTTGGTTTAGTGTAGCATCACTCAATCAATCCCAAGTTATTAATGTGTCTGTGAGTCAGCTGATGTCCTACACAGCATGTTTGCCTCTTAATCTTTTAAATATTTTATTTTTACTTTCCCAAGTAGCTACTAAAGTGGTAGAAAGAGAAATGAAAATCCTCCACGGGAAGAGTAAGCAAATTCTCCTTTTTTTTGTGAGAGTCTTACCTGTAGATTTATGGTAGAAGAATTGCCTCCCTTGAACATAAAGTCTTTTACTCTCAGTCTGGAGTTTTGTGGGTTTCCATATTTTTGTGGAAGGACAGAGCTGGAATACAGTGAGCTTGCCACATACTGACGTTCACACGGCTCCTTAAAATTACTCTTTGACTTATTCATGCCATTTGTCCTCAGAAAGGAGTTTCATTGTTTCTAAAACTGCAGCAGTTGGAATGAAAAAGCCTGAAAGATTTTATGGGTCTGACATATACCTTTATATGTGGGGGACATAATTACCTCTGGAAGAAACAGAAACATTTCAGGATGGCTCCTGCTACACCAGTACAAAAATACAGAGGTTTTAAATTTACTATCTGTTTTCCTGATCGAGGAAAGTGGGTTTTGAACAGAAACTGCAGCCCTTGAATAAATAATTGTCACCCAGGAGAGTCAGTGGGTGGCTAACAATGCTTTTTGTGCTGTGGATCACACAGATTCCCACTTTTCCCTTCCCGTGTGCAGACTCTTTGCCGCATTACACGGGTGGCAGGGGGAGGCCATGGGCCATTGAGCACTGATTCTCTCGGTCCCACAATTACAGAGACACCTGTGCTAAATAACATCCTGCTGTTCTTCTTGGAAAATTACAGGGCTGGTCCCACTCTAAGACGGCCAGGTGTCCATACCTGAGCTCCCTCCCAGCTTTTCCCCCTTCCTAAGAGATGCTGCATCCCCCAAAGCTCCACATCCATGAAATTCCTCCATTGCTGTCACACCAGCTCCTTTAAATACTTCCCTTCTTCATGGCAAAAGTATTTTTGACTGAGAAGTTCTCCCCTTTTTCTGCTCAGGTCTCAGGTTTGACCACTTCCCTTTGCAGTTTGTCTGCTTTAGCACTGCTCAACTCTGCCTGTTGTTTCAGGCTGCTACTCAAATTACACTTATTCCAGTTATTATTTCCATCATTTAGTATGAATTTTACAGTGATGTTGTTTTTATGCTTCCTTACACTGCCACATGTGTTAACTATACAGAAACTGTTCTTCTTGTGGAAGAAATTATATACCAAAACTACCCGGTAAAAAGCTTGTTTTATGGTACTTATAAAATTAATGCCAAAAATGTATGGTAAAGCTTGATTTTTTGACATTAATGGCTGGTTATTTAACATGTTGTACTCTTGTAGTGTCTGGAAAACAGCACTTAGATGTTCAGGTGTGATGTCAAATTCCCACCCAAGGATTCAAGAGTTTAAGAGGTTGTTAAAAAGAGTCAGGGTACAAAGCACACAGTTAAATAACACCTGAAACGAATGAGAAGTGGAACAAATAGTCAGAATTTTAATTTTTTTATTATTTTTTAATGGGCCAACCCACTCTGTAATGTACTGTTAGGTGATCCTTGCACATAGCTGGGAGATATTGCATTTTGTTATGTTAATGAGCATTTTCTTTACATTTTCCTCCTTCCCTGTGGGTGTGCAACAACACAGAGCTCACATGCTGATAATCTTGATCCATACTAGCAAATGAAATGCCTTTAGATAGAGGGGATAATCTGAGAGAAATCAAGGACTAGAAATCCAGAGGCCTTATATACATAAATTAACTGGGTTGTGAAAACAAAAATGTTTCAGTAAATGCATTTTAAGAAAAAGTATTTTGGAAGCCTCTAAGAAAAGGTGAAAAATCAAATAAATAGAATTTACTATTTTACAAATTGGTAGCTCCAGGAACATATCATCATCTCACGCAATTTGTGATATAATATTTAACATGGATTCTGGTTAGGAAAGCCTCAGCTCCCTGTAATTGTGGCTGTTGCTGTCCCTCAGGTGCAGGGCTCTGTGGTTGTTTGAGAGCCTTGTGAGTGTAAAGTTTGGAAAATCACAGCCTCCAGAAGAAATGCAATGATTTGTTAAATATATCCCACTTAAGCAGTTACCATTTTGAGGGTGTTATCAATACTGTTTATCATATTCCTGACCCTTTAACTCCTCAGTCCAAAGACACTGGCTCACCTCAGGGGGAGAGAGAGAGATGCAGAACTTATAATGAATGTATTAGAAAAATTTCTAGGAGGCCTTGACATAGCGTTCAGAGATATATATGAGAGTGTCTCCCTGGAAATAGAGGCAAAGGGTTTTTATGGAGGTCAGAAACCCTATGTCTGGCTTTGCTGGGTGATACAGTATTCATTTTTACTTCTGTCATTGTTCCAGGACTAAATATTTCTTGTCTTAAACCTCACACTGGCTAATTATGGAACAAAAAAAACAAGGAACTGTTTGAAGCAGTTCATTTGTGTGAAGCTGGAAAAAAACCCCAAGTGAACCAGATTAGAGGACAAGCGCAGGTATCAAAGTAGCTTCAAAAATGCAATTTAATTTGGGAAGCTGATCCCCACGTAGCAGGTGTGCATTATCCATGTGTACACAAGCAGAGGGGTTGTCCTGTGGGTAGAGCACATCAATCCTCTCGGTTCAGCCGGGATCAAGGACTGCTCTGCACTTCCCACACCAAGTGGTGCAAAGTGACTGATGTCCCCCCGATGGAGGGGTTTGTGCTGCCGCGCGTTCATGGCCACGCCACGTAACACCCGACCCTGGCTGGCTCCCAGAGAGGCTGAGCCCGTGTTCCAGGCTAAAACACCATGGAATTATGTGCTCTGAGCCACTGAAGCAGCGTTTTTATAGCCTGACCCCGAGGACAGCTCTGATATGTTTCAGGGAATAAAATGAGGCCGTGTGGGCGGATGCTGTGAAGCCTTCTGAGATGGCTTCAAAAGGCCAAGCAAGTCTTGGATCACCTGTCCTGTGGGATGGCAGCATCCCGCTCTGAACTCTAACCCAAACCTGCCTGGTTTTGACTGGAGGGAGCACTCTTATAAAAGAACTCAGGTAGAAAACCCTGGGAGTGACAGTCATTAATGTATTTAGCACTTGAAAAGTCTTTTCAGGGAAAATACCTCTGGTGTGGGTGGCCCTTTCCATGCAGAAAATGTTTTAACCCTTCTAGCTGTTTGTGATTTTATTTTTTGGTGCTCATCCTGGCTTTCTCTCATTCTCAGAGAAGCAGTGGAAGTGTTTTTTTTCTTTTCTCTGCAATGACGTGCATTTTAAACAAAAGAAAACATAAATACAGGCGAGACTGTCATCAGTTTAAAGTATTGCATAAGTGGTTAAATTTAATCACAAAGAGACAACCAGCTAATGGTTTTAGTGGAATTCATAAAATCCCATAAAACACAAAACTTAAATTTTGTCATATAATGTGAATCAGTTATAGGAACCAGCACAGCTTCCTTTTTCCCCCTGAATAAATTCTAAACAGTCCTTAGAAAATGAATTACCAGTCTGCAGATCAGGATGACATATTTTTCAGCTATAAAACTAAAACTACTTTCAGACCACTTAGCTTCCAAAAAAAAAAAAGAAAAAAAGATTAAAACAAAAGGACAGCAAATTTGTTGTAGCTGTGTTGCTGTCAATAGTCTTGGTGCTTGGCTGTGGCTCCATTTTAGCAGCTTGACCTTGTTTAGCTCAGCCCGAGCCCAATCGAAAGCCCTCCCTTCCAATCTCCCCATCCCATCCCAGAAAGCCCCTACCCTGCATGAGTGTCTCCAGCTGGAGATGTGCCAATAGAAGTAATTACGTGATGAAACTATTTAACTTTGACTAAAATACTCTCCCCAGGTTCTTTCCAACCGTGTGTCTTATATCTTGTTGAGGCAATTTTATATCGTGCCTTTAAAGTACAGTAATGGCCACTTGCATTGACAGAATCCTCGTAAAAGAAGAAGCCTGAGACCTTGCTCATGAAGTGCTATTGATTTTCCCAGTCCCTGCTCGAGTTGCCAAAGATACAACACTGTTGTTAGGGAGAGAAGACACTTTGGCCTTCAATATCACAGGAGGGTTCCTGTGTAAGCACAGGCGTCAATGGGTTTCAGTGATAAATAATGCATTTGGGTGATAACTGCCCATATTATTTTGTCAGTTTTATATGACTCAGCACTTGCTCTTGCCAGGAATTTCTTTAATGTCCCCTCTGGCTGCTGAAGTTTGAGCCCGTTCTAAGTGCTGTTTATATTTTAAAGGTCTATTTGCATTGTGGTGAAAAGCTGAAGTTTCTGTTTATCTTAGGCAATGGTGGGTTTTGAGCAGTGGGAAAACTACAGACACCCCACATCACTCACTGTGGAATTTCCAAAGGTAGGACACTGGGAATGAGAGTTAAATTCCCTGCTCTGTGTTTTTCCACTGTTCCTTGATGGAGGAATCTCTGCCCACACCCCTGGTCTCACTTGTGTCCTTGGCAATACATCAGAACTACCAGTACTGTGCTCACCCCAAGATGCCTTTGCAGAGCTTGGTCCCAACACTGCAAATCCCACTGGATCCTCTAAAAGGAGAAACTTTTCCTTGTAGGAATTACAATTAAATCTCACCAGATTGTGCTTTTGTGACTATCACATTATTGTAGCCAATAGATAATTATTATTTATCAGTAGGGAGAAAAAAGGGCTGGGTAGGAAAATTATAGCTATGATAATTAGTTTTTGATGACATTAAGCAATTAATATAATTTTATGTTTTCCATTTTGAGGTTTAGGCAAGGTTGCCTTTATTTTTATTTCTATTCCAGTGTTTTGAGTCGGTTCAGTCCTTCAGAGTGGGTTGATATTGGGTGCCCTGGTGGGTGTCACCACCACCAGGCAGCCGGGGAGATGATGCTGAAAAGAAACTTTACATCATTTTCCTTCACCTTTCCCAAACATGTCCTTGTTCTGAATTACATGTTTGTATTTCATTTGCTGTCTTCTGGATCCTTCTAAAAAGGAAGGAAGCAGTAGTTTCATTTGTGCTTTGATGCTGCCTCCATGCCACTCACAGTTTTAAAAACCTCCACTACACCCCTCAGCAATCAGCCTGTTCCCAGGGCCACAGCCCATGGAAATCTGCTGGATTCATCTTCTTGTGATTTTAATATTGCTTTCCCTTGTTTCCAAAAATGTCTTGTTCTTGTTTTCTGTGTTTAAGGAGCACAAGCAGCAGTGCTTTTTATTGGCATGCTCACTTGACATTTGCCAACCATCTTTAAAGCAAAACTGTAACCAGATTTACTTTTGACAGCAAGGAATATTTTGGGCCATTTTACTGCCTGCAGAGTGCCTGGAAAGTTTTAAATTAATGGCAACAAGTGAAGAGAAAAGGAAATCAAAGAGCCATTTATTCCCTCAGAAAGAGACCTATTTCCCCTCACATTTCTGTATTTTTTACTTGCTTACAGCTTTGGCTGAGAAAACATTTTAAAATGTTATAAGCATCAAGAATTTCCCTCTCCTTTTACAGTGTGCATGTGAATACAATTTACTGGACATTTCTCTTCTATGTATGTTAAAACTTTGAGTTTCAGTAATTAAACTTGCCGTACAATCTTGGGTCATATTATGCTGTATTATCCTTTTAACTTTATTGTGATTGATTTGTGTCAACTTTAACTATACTCACTAGGAAGTCAATAAATAAAGATCATTTTTTTTTATTTCTCCTGGTTCTTCATTAGGAAGAATAGATTGCTTAAATAACAGAGGTAATAGTGATGACATGGTTTCCCTTTTCTACTCTAAAACAGGTGAAATATTTTTCAAAATGTCATTAGAACAACCATACTTGTGTTTTCTTGTTATTTGCCTCTTCTCTGTAGTTGATGTTTTGAACTCTCCAAACTTATAGAAACACAAAATACAGATGTTCTCCCTGAGTAAAACTTTGCATTGCTTTGCAGTGCAGAAGGAATCTCTAGTACCAAGTCCATTTATCTACTTACCTCTTATCTTATTTGATATACTTATCTCTTATCTACTTATTTCCCATATGGGATATCTGTTGATTCAGATGAATGAGAATTGTGCTTCTGGAAAAGAAGGATGCACCTTAACAAGCAGGCAGGCTTCTGAACTCCTCATCTCCTGCTGGCTGGATTTAGAGCTGGGACTCCTTTCTCTGGAAGAGAACAAAATGATCCTATGAGCTGACACCCCGTTAAATGTCAGTATTGGTTTGGTTGCCTCTCGAGTGACCACAGAAATCTGGGATTGGGCCTTAGCAGGTTTGTGTTGTAAGAGCTTCTTCAGCAGGAAAAAAATATACAAGGAATGCCAAAAGCAACATCTGGAGCTGCCCAGAAGCTGAGCACACTGTGGACAATTTAGGATGCCAGCCCTCATGCTGTGGGCAGGTCTGGCTGGCTCTGTGCTAACACTGCTGACAGCAGTGTGAGATCCCTGCATCTCAGCAGAAAAGCACAGTGAGCCTCAGATCCATCCTCCAGTTCTGAGAGGGACAGCTTCTCCCCTCAGAGGATGCACAGTAACATACTAATGCAACATTCACTAGGAAGTAGGTCGAAGTGTCAGGCCAGTTATTATCAGCAACCTGTTTCTCATAAAAACATAGGGAAGAAAAAGCCATCTTGTTCCCAAGATTTATAGCAACATGACTCCATGTGACAAGTGATGGAAAGCTTCCCTGCCATGCATATTACACTTTGGGGGCTGACCCCTCAGTATGTATCTCCCTTTGAGTCCTTCAGCACTGTGCTGAAGGGAAGCAGAGTGGCCAGATGCTGTAAGCTTCTTTTTTATGAAAATCTTTCATCTGGACATTTAGCTCAAAGTGCATTCGTAAGATTACTTGAGAGCCTGTCCTTGGACAGGAATCCAAGCACTGGGAAGGATCAAAAATCAAGTCTCTGCTAAGAACAGCCAGTACATTCCCAAGGCACGAAATTAGGTGTCCTGAGGAGCGGGGTCAGTTCATTCAGAATTCTAAGTTTTGACATCTAAACTAAGGAGCTTTTCGAAATAACTTGTATCTGTTTGCCAATGGCTTTATGATCCATGTTTATATAGGTTATAAATCCTTTTCCAGGAATTATATAGAGACGCCTTGCCTTGCTTCCCTAAGCTGTTTGGTTTTGCTGTTACTTTACTTGCTGGATTTTGTTTCTAGAATCTGCTGAGTCCCACGCCCCCGGAACAGGTTCACCTCCTCAGGCGTGTGCTCCAAAGCCCGGAGCTGACACACGTCTGGCGATGGCGTTACAGCCCAAGGACATCTGCGTGCCTCTGAGTGCAGTCCCCATCCTCGGAACAGTTTGTGCGGGGCACAAACAAAGCCCTCCTGGCGGGAATTGCTGTGGCAGAGGCCCTGCTGTCAGCACTGAGCAGCTCCTGCCCGCGGAGCTGGCTCGGGCCGATGAGCCAGCCCTCACGGCTCGGGCCTATCCTTCCTTCCCCTCACGGCTCGGGCCGAGCC